>NW_011358356.1:0-16951 GCF_000735185.1 Notothenia coriiceps | reverse complement strand
CACACACACACAGACACACACTCTCTCTCTCACGGTGATGCTAACTTGTAAAAAGGACTCTGATCTGTGCTACGTGTTACACACAGCTCTACACACACAGCACGCACGCACGCACGCACGCACGCACGCACGCACGCACACACACACACACACACACACACACACACACACACACACACACACACACACACACACACACACACACACAGACTCAAACACACACACCGACACACACACCGACACACCCCGACACACATACACACACACCGACACACACACACACACACACACACACACACACACACACACACACACCCTGGCGACCGGACATCTCCTTCATAATGCGCCTTATCCTCATTTTCCCAGCATTCACTGGATTATCCGTAAATCATACAAACAAAACCAAAATGTGGATTTATCTGTTTTCCCGTTTTCGTTTAAAAACTGAATAACGTTGTTTTTTTGGTTTTCCGTTTTTCCGAAAAACACCAGTTCTAAACATTGTTAATATGTTTTGGATTCATATTGTTCTAGTATTTGTTCAGGCTGTTACATACAATTAGTCTGTTGCTACCTGCTGGTGAGTAAATATTAAAATCAGTTCAAATTGACAACCGCCATTTTTTTTTTGTAATGTATCTGCCGGTCCTTGGCACAATAAAGGTTGGAAACCCCTGGTCCTTTTTTGGTGATGCTAACTTGTAAAAAGGAATATGATCTGTGTAAGACTGACCTGTTGAAGGACGTGTCCCCCATGGGGCCCAGTATGTCCTGGATGTCCTGTGTGCAGGGGAATTCTTTACTGCTGTTGACCTCTCTGGATTCAAGCTGGAAGGTGCTGCGGCTCCTCTGGAGGGCTGAACTGGGATCTGCTGGGGTCCTACATGGTAGGGTGGGAACTTGTCATAAATTATTACTAATATTTATTGTGATCAATTATAGTAACTATATCTATATATAGTTGTATCAATTACCTGTATTTTGGGTGTTCACAGCTGCCTCCTCTGTAGCTCATAGTCCGGTGGACTTTAGTCCTGCTGTTGCTTCTCTCCAGCATATTTCTGAGGTCATCTGGTCCACATGGGGAGTTACGACCCTTCTCAGTCATCTAATTCAAAATCATAAAAAATCAAGCAGTGAAACAGTGTCACAGCCAACAAGGGTCAAGAACTTCCAATTTGAGAGTCATGCTGAATTGGTGACCAAATCACAGCTTTGTTTGAGTTACCCTCAGATGTGAGGCTTTGTCCTGTGCGGTGGTGGTGCTGTGACTGCGCTGCTTCCCGGTGCGTTCCCGACGCTCAAAGCGACTGACCTTCTCCAGGACAGAGAGGCTGCGTACAGCTCCCTGGCTGCCATCGCCAACGCTGCTGTTGCCATGGCTACCTGCAGAGATGACACTGTTGGGGCTAGAGCCTCGCTGGACCTCAGCAAGGGCAATCTCCAGACGGGTCAGTGGGTGTTCTCTGTCTTTGTCCTGCTCTCGGTGGTCCCAGTCACTGAGGTGACTGGGAAAAGGGGGGGGGCAGGAGAGGGGAGCAGGTGTGTGGGTAGGAAGAACCTGTCCCTGTGCGAGCCTAGGTGATGTCACTGGCTCTGAAAGAGTACTGGTCTGGTCCATTGATCTGTAGGGCGATAGGAAGAAACCATTGAGGAAAAGTACAGGAGGGAAAATCATTTCTGATATTTATTGATTTTGCCTGATACATAAAAAACATACAAGCATTGAATGAACAAAACAGCCATTAACCGTCAGGTAGCGGCAGTTATAGATAGAAATGTGGTGAAAATAGGGTATGCTATTGTGTTGTTGTGGCTGTATCTGGTTGTGGTGCCTAGTAGCATGATGTTAGTGCATGAGTTTAATGAAGAAAAAAAAAGCCTCTCCAATAGTTAAAAGATTACAATCCTTGAGCATGCTTTTGGTTTTCTGCAAAGATATCTCAATCTGGAAGCCTCCTATGGACCACATACTCTAACTAGAATTCTGACCTAAAGAAGTCTGGCAGATCAATGAAGGACTCTGGTTTCAGTCACCAAAAGTAATTCCTCAATACTTTACCTTCTCCTGTCTCGCCTCGACTGGACAGGTATGCAGGGGTCCCTCCATTCTTCTGAGGATGGGGCCCTGTGTCCAGCGGCCGATTGGATGTGGGGAATATTGAAATCCTGGTTCTCTTCCTGGAACACTAAGCTGTGGGGTCTCTTGCTTGTTTGAATTTGGGACCCTTGGAAGCTTTGACCATGAGGTCCATGGCGGGTTGTGTGTTCCTCTGATGGATCTCTAGCTGTTTTCATGTAGGGTCTGTAGAGTTCAGAGTAAGACTCTTCCTGGTGAGGCCTGATAAAGGTAGAAGACTGAGTTAGCATTATAGAATAGAATATTATAGAATCGGAAACACCAACAAATTGCATGAAGTTGTGCATTTAGCAATTATTTTATTTAAGTATGACTCTTGGGAACGAACTACACACTAAGCTACACAACTGCTACAGCTACTGGTAGGAAGTAATGACACTAAAAGCACAGCTTTTTGTCAAAAGTATAGTATTACCTGTCTGCCTGTTGTGCTCGAGGCCTGGGCTGAGTGCAGGAAGCTGTTGAAGAAACGGGATAGGAGTACAGTAAAGAAGAAGGGTTGTTTTGGTATCCGTTTTCTGTAGCTGATATCCTTCTTTCCTCCCGTCCCTCGGTTGTTCCTTCCTCTCTCCCCTCAATGCCCTGCTGCTGCTGGGTGGGGGCAGGGTAGCCTCCCAAGGAGCCTGGCCCCTGGATAGGACTGGGTATCTTTGCATTGAGGGGCTGATGGTGGGGGACATGTTGTATCCCTGTGGGCACAATGAGCTGGGGGCCGGGGCCTGCATGTCCAGAGGTAGGGCCAGGACAGGAGGTGGGGCTGGGAAAGCCTCCGCCCTGCCGGGGCTTTATGGTGGGGCTGCTCTCCGGACTCTTCTCTATCACGGTGTGGAGCTGGCCCTCGGCCCCGTACGAGCATTTTGCTGCAACCAGAGGAACCGAGTCAGTGTTGTTGGGGGTCATTCAGGGGAAGAAGATAGCAGATCTCTGTATTTGGGGCTTTTTAGCAACCTTTAATTGCTAGAGCAGATTAAAAAAGTGTACAATCATGGAGATAGAATTGATATATACAGTACCTGCACTTGATGCTACAGGGCCACTGGAGTGATGCCAGGAACCTTTCTGCAGAGACCTGAATAAAATATATAAAACACAATTCATTATAGTGGAAGTTCATTTTACACAAGTATTTTAAAACAACAATTTATACTAACTGTTTTATATCATATTGTACCTTACAGGGCAATTCTATAATGTATTGTGTTATACTGGATCGTAGAGAATGGTAACATAGCCTAGCATATTGCATTGTGTTGTATTGATTTGATCCAAATGCATTTAATCATAGCATTTTATTGCAGACTCTATCTATTGTATAGTTTTATAGGATAGCAACATATTGTTGCCAGATGTTTTTTATCGTATCATGATATCCTAATTGTATCATAGTGTAATGTGTTAATATCATTGTATCATATATTGCATTTTTACTGTACTGTAGCATAATAGGCTATGTAATGTATCTTAGAATATGTCATAGTGTATTAAATTGTACAAGTAATTGCAATGTCATTTACAGAGGTTGTTGTTTGTTTAAAGGTGGGGTAGGTAAGTTTGAGAAACCGGCTCGAGATACACTTTTTGTTATATTCCATGGAATGCTCTTAACATCCCGATAGCAATGAATATCTGAAGTGCTTTGACAAAAAATCCATATAAAAACGTCATCTGTGGAAGCCGTGGTTCTGTAAAAAGCACGACCAATCATCTGAGCCGGCCCGGCTAAAGTAACTGGATGTCCTACCTGCCTGTCAGCCTTCCATCTGTGCACAAACTTATCTCGTGCCCTCATTGGTCATGTGCGCGTTCGTGTGTGTTGGAGGAGGGGCTCTGTAAGGAAGTGGCAGATTTTTTCCGGCTGTGTGTTTTCAAATTCTAGCGCACTCGAGCTGGTTTCTCCAAAATTACCTACCCCACCTTTAAGTAGTACTTTACAAACACCTGTATTTTTTACTCTACTACTTAACTTATATCACCTGGTCAATAAAAAAAGATATATAAAAACCGTCACATTCTTAGCCCATCAGCTATGATGCACATCATTTATAAATACAATAATAAAATAATGAGTTGATTTTACTGTAAATGAATTAATACCTATTTAACTTAAAACCCTATGGCATGACTTTTTATTTTGGGAGGAAAAAAATGTTTCACCATGTGTTTTAGGAGCTTAGGGGTCCCTGATATTATATAAATTATAAAATGTGACCCCCCCTCAACAAGGGGTTGGTTATGTTGCCTCAGGCAACACTGTGACTACGAGGGTATTGAACACAAGGATTTTCTACAATTCAGAAGAAATTAGGAAAAAACAACTCTTATAGAATTCGAAGGTTTCTTTGTGTGTGTGTTGTGATGTGTGTGGTGTTGTGTGGTGTGCGTGCTGTGTGTGTGTGTGCCTGTGTGTGTGGCTGTGCTGTGAGTACTGTGCGATGTCTATGCGTGTCTGTGTGTGTCTGTGTGTGCGTGTGTGTGTGTAGTGTCTGTGTGTATGTGTTAGTTGTCTCTGTGTGGTGTGGTCTATATATGTGCCTCGCTCGCGCTGGTGTGTGCTGTGTGTGGCTGTGTGTGTGTTTGCTGTGTGTGTGTGTGTCTATATCTGAGCTGTGTATGTTGCGTGTGTCTGTGTGTTGTGTGTGTCGTCGTGTGTCTGTGTGTTGTGTGTGTGGTGTGTGTGTGTGTGTTGTGTGTGGTGTGTGTGTGTGTGTGTGTGTGTGTGGTGTGTGTGTTTTGTCTTATATCTGAGTGTGTATGTGCGTGTGTCTGTTGTGTTTGTGTGTTGTCTGTGTGTGTGTGTGTGTGTGTTTTGGTGCGTGTGTGTGTGTTGTGTGCTGTGTGTGTGTGTGTGTGGTCTGTGTCTGTGTCTGTGTGTGTGTGTGTGTGTGTATGTGTGTGTCTGTTGTGTGGGTGTGTATGGTGTGTGGTCTCGTCTGTGTTCTGTGTCTGTGTGTGATGTCTATGTGTTGTGTGTTGTGTGTGTGTGGTGTGTGTGTGTGTGTGTGTGTGGTGTGCGCGTGTTGCGTGTGTGTGTGTATGTGTGTGTGTCTGTGTGCTGTGTTGTGTGCTGATGTATGTGTGTCGCTTGTGTGTGTGTTGTTTGTGTGTCTGTGTGTTTGTGTTTGTATGTGTGAGTGTGGGCGTGTGTGTGTGTGTGTGTGTGTGGTGTGTGTGTGTGTGTGTGTGTGTGTGGGCGTGTGGTGTGTGCGTGTGTGTGTGTGTGGCGGTGGCCGCTGTGGAGTGTGTTATGTGTGTTGTGTCTGTCTGGTATGTGTGTGCTGGTGTCTATGTTGGTGTGTGTGTTTGTTGCGCGGTGCGTGTGTTGTGTGTGTTGTGCTGGTTTGTGTGTGTGGTGTATGGTGTGTCTTTTCTGTGTGATGTTTCCTGTGTCTGTTGGTGTGTGTCTATGTTGTGTGTGTGTGTGTGTGTGTGTGTGTGTGTGTGTGTGTGTGTGTGTGTGCTGTGTCGTGCCGCGTTGTGTGTGTGTATGGTGTGTGTGTCTGTGGTGTGGTGTATGTATGTGTGTCTGTTGTGTGTGTGTGTGTTTGTGTGCGTGTGTTCTGGTGTTGTGTTGTGTATGTGGTGTGTGTGTGTGTGTGTCTGTGTGTCTGTGTGTGTGTGTGTGTGTGTGTGTGGTGTGTGTGCGTTGCCGGTGGGCGCGCGCGGTGTGGCGCCGCGGGTGCCGCGCCCGGGGGTGTGTGTGTGCGTGTGTTACTGCGTGGTGTATGTGGTGTGGCTGGTCTGTGTGTGGTGGTGTGTGTGCTACGAAATATGTGGTGTGTCGTGGGGGGCTGTGGTGTGTGTGTGTTGTGTGTGTGTGTGTGCCGTGTGTGGCTCCGTGGTGCCGCCTGTTGTGCTGTCTGCTCCGGGCTGTATGCTGTTGGTGTGTGTGGTGTGTGTGTGTGTGTGTGTGTGTGTATGTGTTTGTGTGTGTGTGTGTCGTGTGTTGTGTGTGTGTGTGGTGTGTGGTGCTGTGTCTGTCTGTCTGTGTGTCGGTTGTGTGTTTGGTGTCTATGTGTGGTGTGTGTGTGTGGTGTGTCGTTTTGTTGCGTTGTCTGTGTGTTGTGTTTTAGGTTGTGTGTTGTGTGTCTGTGTTAGTGTGTGTGCCCTCGTGTGTGTGTGTGTGTGTGTGGTGTGTTCGTGTGTGTGTGTTGTGCGTGTGTTGTGGCTATGTGTGTGTCTGTCTGTGTTGTGTGTGTGTGTATGTGTGTGTGTATGTGTGTGTGTGTGGTGGTGTGTGGTGTGTTGTTGTGTGTGTTGCATGTGTCTGTGTCGTATGTGTTTGTGTGCTGTGTGTGTGTTGGTTTGTGTGTATTGTGTTTGTGTTGTGTGTGTGTGTTGTGTCTGTGTGTACGCGCTGTGTTTTGTGTGTTGTGTGTCCGGGTGTGTGTAGGTGTGTGTTGTGTGTGTGTGTCGTGCTTGTCTGTGTGTGTGCGTGTCTGTGTGTGTGTGTGTGGTGTGTGTTGTGTGTGTGTGTGTGTGTGTGTGTTGTGTGTATTGTGTGTGAACTCTGTCTGTGTTTTCTGTGTCTGTGTGTGTGTGTCGTGGGTGTGTGTGTGTGTGTTTGTGTGTTGTGTTGGGGGGGTGTGTATGGGTGTTCTGTGGTGGTGAGGTGTTCTGTGTGTGTGTGTGTGTGTGTGTGTGTGTGTGTATGTGTGTGTGTGTGTGTGTGTGTGTGTGTGTGTGTGTGTGTGTGTGTGTGTGTGTGTGACGTGGATGCCTGAAGTAAGGGGCATGCCCTCCCCCCCACCTCCCGGTCTCCCATGACAACATCTCCCCACACACACACTTTTGAATGTCGTGTCATGTTTGTAAGGTGGGGATTTTAATAAAAGGTTTGTGGTGACCTTTCTGCAGCTCTGCTTTAACAGAAGTTAGGAAACAGAAAGTAGAAAGAGAGACAGGGAGTACAGAGTGGAGACACAGAGAAACTGGTGAAGACGGAGACTGTCCCCTTTCCAGTAATTGCATTGTGTTCGGTTGAAGGACTTGGTGGGTCAAACTGTGACGTACACACATACACACAGGCACACACCACACACACACACACATTACAATTCCGGCAGATTCAGCAGCAAATCACAGACTTTTCGTCCTTTTGAAACATGCAAGTGGTTACATAATTGATCTTGTTAGTATCATGTCTAAATATTCCTAATTTCCTGTTACCTGTCTGTATGAATATTTACACATTAAACTAAACACTGCAGCAGGACCCCCTCTTGATTTCATTCATTGCATAGATTAGGAAATTAAACGGTTTAATAGTATTTTCTGAGCAAATAGTATTTCAATTCACTCATAAGCTTTATTGGATGACTGTTCAGAAACCTTTATTACCAAAGCAGTACAGATTATCATTAGCATTGAGATGATTATCAAAAAATATATACCATAATATGCAAAAGTCAAGTACTGTTGACATGCCCATCAGCCTAACCTGTACGTTGTGCTTAGCGCTGATGATACATGTGAATTTAAAATGTAATTAACATGCCAAACTGAGCTATGTGAATATAGGAGTTTTGACCTGCTAAATATCAGCATGTTACCATCGGCCTTAGTGAGCTCAAAGCACAAAGCACAGTTGTGTTTAAGTTTAAAGGTCTCTTATCATTCAAAATGCACTTTTTTTGTTATGTCTTTTATACATAAATATGTGTCCCCTTTGTGTCAGTCTCTTTTCCTCCGTACCCAAATCTTAAAAAACTAAAAAATAGTATAATATGAGACCTTGAAGTCTGTGTGGTAATTTAGCAACATTCCCATTGCCAGAGCTTTTCTGAGTCTCCTTCTGAAAGAGTAAATGTTGTGTCTCTATGTCAGTGCCTCCACCACAGACCTGTCCGGGGGCTACGACTCCGGCGGCAGCTCCCTGAGGAAGAGTCCGGACCAGTACAGCTCGAGGGGCAGCATGGACAGCCTGGACCCCCCCCAGTCCACTCACCTTAACCCCGGAGCTCAGAACCACCACACAAACAGCGGACCCCACCCCGCCTACTCCTCCTGCCACCAGCTTTCCTCTGCCAGGTACCCCCCCCAGCTGTTACCGTCTGAACGTCTGGAAGTACAGAGGACAGCTTCTGTCTGACTTAGCTGAGCACTAAGACTCGAGGAAACGACAGAAAAGCGCGTCTAAACTATTATCTAATGTTGAGGAGACACAACTACTTGCTTAGGTTCATAGGTAACATAGGTCCTGGTTTGGATTAAAATATTCTTTGTTACATTATTTTAGCTACAGGCGTAAATTAGAATAAGTGAACGTTGACTGCTTTTTCACACTTAAATACTGATCATGGGTGAAAATCCATTGTTGTTTTATCCATCCATCCTGTCTTCTTTATATCATAGACTTCTGCAAACTGTGACTAAAATCTATATATGCAGGACGGTGAAACCCAACGTAATCTGGGAGGAAACACTTTCCCTTTAATTGACAATGTTCTTTTCTGTATAGGAACGTTATTGTTTAAGGGAACATTGTTATTGTAACTAAAGTTGGTGTTGAAGCTATCACCAGTCATACTTATTTAAAGGTTTTATGTTGGGGCATAATTGGGGGTCATCGCTGCTCCACTGACAAACCCCACGCCAAGATGGCAACTTTGAGAACCGCCCACATTAAGCCTTAAAACATAAAGCAACAACCATACAGAAACATATGACATCACAGAGACTACTTATTATTCAATTATTTATTCATTATTATTCAACCCATTTTCCCCAATTCACCCCTTAGACATTACAGGAAAGAATGAAAGGACCATGGGAGCTTTATTTAGTACGATGCATTAAGCTTTTGTATAATTAACCGGTTGCCTTCTGAAAATATAAAGCCCAGCTTCACCAGCCATTTGACGTTTGCTTCAGAGCTGTAGATATCTCAATGTCATGACTTTAAATGGAATCTCTCGTCATGTTCCAGGTCCTCCAACAGCATCGACCACCTGCACAGCAAGCGAGACTCCGCCTACTCCTCCTTCTCCACCAGCTCCAGCATCCCAGAGTACCTGGCCTCCATGCCTTCCTTCAGCCCGGAGCGCTCGTATTCTCTCGAGACGGTCCTTCAGAGAGAGAGAAGAGGTGGAGACATGCGGCAGGCGGACGTGTGCTACGCCCAGACGGTGTATGACGTCCAGAGGGGCCACGAAATCCAGCTGAGCTCCACCTCCGCCGCATTGCTAAGCAACAGAAATTCCAGAGGCGAGGGAGAAGGGAGGCCGGGGCACAGCAGAGAGCTACAAGGTGAACTTCCCGTTTCAGGAATAGTTTTGAGATGTTCTAATTGTTATCTGATGACATCATTGCTTCTCTTTGTGTTCCTGGTGCATTAGGTGGGGTCTGTTACCGTGGCAGCAGCAGTGGCAGCAGCAGCAGTGGCAGCAGCAGTGGGGGTGTACCGGCATCACAAAGACACAGTGTGGGGCCAATATGGGGCCCCTCAGCCAGCCACAGCTCATACGAGAACTTGAAGGGGGCGCCAGCTCCACCGATGCGCAGCGATAGCTACGCAGCCATCAGGAACCACGAGAGACCCAACTCCTGGTCCAGTCTGGATCACGCCCGCTCACTACGGTCAGTCACATCAGAGGGATATCCATTCTCATCCAACAAAACTCTAATCAAAACAATGGTGATGAGCATTTAATTCAAGAGCACAATGTCCGCCCCAACTTCAGTCATTCGCGTTCCAAAATGAGTTTTAGATCCATTTAAGCTTCCAGACATGCAGATATGAAACTGGGCTACACTGTCTCTTTGAATAATATATTGTAGGGTCATACCTATATAAAACATGCATTTTGCATGATAGGTCCCCTTTAACCCTCTATGCCTATGGCATAGTGTTGCCCTCAGGCAACAAACCACTTTCTTCGACCTCACACTGGCCCTCTAAATATTTTTATTTTTTTAAATATACACAATGTCACCTGACATGCTGGTGTCCAATAAAATGATGGAGTTATATGGGTGTGGCATTTTGTCTGGGGGTGGAGCAGTCCTAACTACAAGCAAAGCTGCAGGGGACTCAGGGCCACCACTTGGTAAGATACATTTCACTTTTTAACATATTAGAAATGTACACAACTTCAAATAAAAAATACATGCATGTGCATGAATACGTAAAGAAGTATATTTGATTGTTTAAAGACTTATTATGTATTTATTAATTAGCTAAAACTATGTTTTTTTGTTCGTTGCCTCAGGGCAACACTGTGCCACTTGGACCACTTTTTTTCCAGGCAATATCATGCAAGTGTGAAAATGTGCTCAGCTGTAAAATGATAAACCTAATCAATGTTTTTACTTTACCATCTGATATTTACAGGAAATGGACACCAAAACATGTTATGGGCAGAAGGGACACGATCAGGCTGTTAGGGCTATTCCGTCTGACAGTGAGGACAGTGAAGGTCAAGATAGGGTTAGGCACATACCACACACACACACACACACACACACACACACACACACACACACACACACACACACACACACACACACACACACACACACACACACACACACACACACACACACACACACACACACACACACACACACACACACACACACACATACCACACACACACACACACACACACACACACACACACACACACACACACACACACAGACAGACACACATACACAGACACACACACATACACACACACACGCGCACACAACACCACAGAGACAGTCACACAGACTCACANTGTGTGTGTGTGTGTGTGTGTGTGTGTGTGTGTGTGTGTGTGTGTGTGTGTGTGTGTGTGTGAGAGAGAGAGTGTGTGTGTGTGAGCTCTCTCTCTCTCTCTCACACACACACACTCTCTCTCTCACACACACACACACACACACACACACACACACACACACACACACACACACACACACACACACACACACACACACACACACACACACACACACACACACATCATAGGCTTTTATTTTCTCTTCACTGCTGTTTAAAATAAATAGTGATGTAATTCCTTCTGAAGCTGCTCTGCTTCACACACAACACTAAATAATGATATTTTTTAACCAACAGTAAGATGACGTCGAAGAACATTTTCAAAACATTGTTAAACCTTTCAAAAATGTCCTCTCTCCCCAGGAAGATCCTTACTTTCTGAAACAGTCCTCTCTTTCCCAAAGATATCCTCACTTTCCAAAAAAAGGCCTATTTCCAAAAAGGCCCTCTCATTCTGAAAATGTTCTTTTCCGAAAGAAGTTCAATCACATATTGTAAGGTGTAATGTAAAATCTTGGAGTCAGTATTGGTACAAACAGATAGTCTCACTTCAGAATGAAAACACAGCGTGTGCACAGACAGTCAGATGTCAAAGGTCACATCATATCACAGACAGACAGCAGCTGAGAGCTCCTCACATTGATCCGTCCGTTGACCTATATCGCCTCAAAACATTTCAAATGGAAACACTGTGCATGTTCAGTAAAATACTAAATCATCTGTGTGTGTAAGAGTAACCGTGATTGGCTGAGACACTGGCAAAGTCTTTAAATTCACACTGTGTTTGTGAGATCACAGTTAAACCTAACTGCCCAATCATTCCAGAAAACCAGAAGGCTTCTAATGACTTGCTTGTCAATGTTTTTTTTGTGCAGTCAAGAACTTTTTTTCCTGCGGGCGACAGTAAAAACACATGGAGCACCATGGACACTGTACCAACAAGTTAAAAAACACCTTCAGAGATCATTCATAGGACTTTGAGCTCGGAGCTGAGATACAGTATAAGGTATGATGTGATGTGAATGTGAAAACAAGAAGAAATGTCTTATCTTTCAAGAAGACCATAAGCTCAAACTGTTCTTGAGGAAAGATATCTGGGTTGTATGGTTTTCATATTCACATCAGTGTCATTTCACGTACATTGTAGGTATAGCATATGTTGTTCTTAAAATGTGTCTTTGTTATTGAATTTAAGCAGTTTTTTGTATATTGATCTTGTGTTTTATATACAAATGTGATTTTTTAAATATTATTTAGGTGGAAGCTTTAAATAATCCCAATAGGTTTTTTGCCTCATCCTGCACTATTTATCATTTATAATCTGTTATGTATGTGTATTTTTAAATGGTGCAAAACCATTAAATACAAAATAAAAAAAATACAAAAGGCTGCTGTCTCTATTTTGGCACTGATTTGGACAGATTGACCTCTGGTAGCAACATCGCTACACAGCTAGCAAAGAGCTCTACCAAGGGCCCTAACGATGGATATGCATTGTCGAAGTGGTCTGTTTTAGAAATGTAGACAGACCTGGCGTGGTAGTTGTGGTGCCAGGCGCTGCTCATGGTGTCCATCCCGCCCCGGTCCACCTGCTGCGGACCCTCCCCCAGCTTTGTGGAGTGCCAGGAGTGAGGCCGAGACGCTGGCTCACTGCGTCTGGGAGAGGAAACACAGAGAGAGGGTTTGTGTACACGCACTCCTTTACTTCCTAAAACCCAAGGAAAGTGTATGGCTAGCGGGGACATCACACTGTCAGCCATGATATAAACAGCTCTGTGTCATTTTCTGTTCCACCATCGGCACATGACACGAGAGAAAAGCCTTCTTGTCAGGGTGAACAAATGACTAAATGAAAGAAAACCACATAAGAGGAGAAATGCAAAAGAGACATTTTCTAAAGGAATAGTGACTTTTTGGGAAGTACACATTTATTTTAATTTTTGTCAAGATTGATTGACAAATCATCACACCCCCATATCTGTACATCTGTAGCTGAGCCAGCTGCCAGCGTTGAACATTATGTTTCAACAAAATAAGAAAACATTGGATTGAACGGAAAAAAGCCATCAGGCCAAGAAGAAAGAAGCACATGTGCTGAGGGACCCGTTTGTCTCTGGAAAGACTCGTTGATGAGCACAGAGTTGCGACTCATGCACAGTCATGGTTTCTATTTTTGATCTAGTTTGTGTCCTTTCCTTCTTGCACAGATCCTCATTCAAAGAAAGTCTTTTTTTTTAAAAGCTCCGCCCAGAAAAAAGACAATTTCAACATTAAAAATGTTGTCCTCACGCAATGCACGCACGCACACTTGACACAGTGTTTTCTGTAAATCCAGACTCAATATGTCCTTAAGTTTGTCTTGATAAATGATGTGTAATGCCAGTTCACAGAGAAACATTCCTCTCATCCATATTCTCCATTCTGTTCTTTTCAGTTCCTCTTTTTCTTCAGTAAATGTTTTTCTATTGTTAAGCTACTGTCACTGAAACTCAACACTGCAAATAGTTCACGTTGACAGCTCTCATGTGGCTCAAAGGGCAAAATGACTGCTTCTCTGATTGACGTTTAATGTAAATTGGGTGTTTGAGAAGAGTTGAATGAACCTTGATGATAATCCAAAGTGATTACTGTTACCTCTGTAATGTAATGTCAAAATGTGAAGTGAAAAGTACTGTATGTGAATGCTGCACATTGTGAAAAATATAAAGCAGCGGCCTCGCTGGCGCTGATATTCATTAAATTGGTACATTTTTGTGTTTAGTTCAAATAACAATATTTATGACCTCACCTTCATTATTTGAATGTGTTGTGATAAGAGAGACGTTGTGGTTACAATACTCTTCCCTCGTCTGATGTGAAATGTTCTGTATTTATCCACACAGATAAACAGGAAGAGATTGTATCTGAGTAAGTAGGAGACAGAGACATGAAAGCCTGCATGTCTGCGGACGGCAGGAACCTGGGTACAGCCGGACGTGACTGGAATACCTCGACAAGTTATCATGGCTGTGACACGTGTGCAGATATTCACCGTCTCTGGGGACTGGCCTGAAGACAGTGTGGTAACATTTGAGTTTTACCACAGAGTTTTAAATCAAAATATCATTTTTGAAACCTGGACGTCACTGACATGTCCTGACGCTGCATTCACAAGCAACCAGGGTCCAACACATAGATATCCTTTCAGAGTCCGTATGTCATGTCTGAGTAATGAATGTCACATCCTGTCATAAATGTTTTGGCATATCAAAGTAAAAAATGTAGTTTGTTGTCCTAAATACATATATCTTTCCAGTTATAATAAACCCCCAGTTTACTTTACTTGTGTTCCATGAACTGACCCCCACCCAAACTGTGTGGAGCCACACTCTGCTTTAGATCCTTTATGTTTTAAAGATTGTAAAAAAGCAGAAGAGGGTCAGGTAGTTGTTTTAGTTTGTGCTACAATATAAGTCCAGAATAATCAGTGTGCAAATGAGTCAAAATGAGAAGGTTAGGACTAAAGTCAGACTCCATTTCTCCAGCAACCATTATAATTAGTTTGATCCAAGCCAACATGGATTGAGTTACAAAGAGATCCTCAAACAGTTTTCTTTCTTGCACAAATACTAAAGCATAATGCACCAGACTATTGTTAACTTACTTACTTCTGAGTATTTATTATGTCAAATCTCTTTCTGCAAAACCTTTCTTGAACAGATCAAAGCTAATCCAGGCTTCCAACTTGTCTAAATGTCTTCTGTGTTTCTGACTAAACTCAGCATGTGCCCTGTGTTACCTGGAGGTGAACCGCAGGACTCTGGAGATGAGGCCGGTGGCCAGGACGCTGACGTTGGCCTCTGACGGGGATCGGCAGAGCGCCCCGTCAGACCGGCCCAGCTCCGCTTTCTTCTGCTTTTTCCGGAGCTTCCTGCGGTAGAACGCCTCCAGCAGTTCCATGGCTACAATCCAAATTACTCTTCTCTCCTGCTTTCTTCTTAGCTGTACTCTTCCTGTAAAATTGTTTCGTCTTCTTTTAGAAAATCCCAGAAAGTCCCATTTCCACACCCTTGAAATGGTTTGTTTGGTGTTTCCTTCTAGAAAGCTACAAGAAAATATATGTTGTCTATGTCAACTGCACCAACCCAACAGCTAACATGATCTCCTGTGTAGAAGAGTACTTCCAAAAACCTCTTGTTCTCCCAAGAAATTAGAATACTTGGATGCATAGTCCACTACACAACTTGGACCTTTATTTTCTTTGTTTGCGATATCTTTTCTTACCTTTGTGCCGTACTTTTCCTCTTTTAAACTTGAACCTAAGATACCCTACCTGCTTCTTCTCTGCTTTAACTCAATCAACTGTGTATGTAATAAACACAAACACCTCTCTCTTTGAAAAATGTGAAACCCAGACAAGAACAATTGCCTTTTTACTGGATTTTCTATCTTCAGCTATTCCTAATTTCCATCAGAACTCCATTGCAGAGACTCTGCACTGCTGATCCGTCTCCACTGTCCTCGGATCTGTCTCTTTGCTGTTGCTCCAGTCTAGGGCTGCCTGGTCAAGTCGCATTGCATTGGTCCCTGAGCTCGTTAAGCAAACGGAGCAATTAGAAGTCATTAGGCTGTATGATAAAAGCATAAAGTAAACATCCTTGGACTGGCTTGTTCTGGATGGTAGCTGTTGATACAGTGTGTGAGCGAGGGACATTCAGAGTCTGAAGAGAGAGAGAGGGAGGACGGGTACAAGATAGTGAGAAAGAAGGAGTAGCAAAGAAAGGGAGGGGAGATGGAGGGAGATAAGAGTTGCCAGGGAGAAGATACTGTGGAATGAAGCAACTGAAAGATTTTCAGAGACATCATGCGGAAATAGGGAGAGAGGTAAAGGAATGGGAAGAGAGGAAAGACAGGAGGACGAGAGAAATGGAAATCCACAATACCTTCTTTCCAGTCTAAAAATAAAACAGAGAATAACTTGAGGAAGTGCAAAGAGAGATAGAGTTTGTGAACACAGAGGACAGCTGAGCAGAGCCGCAGGGGGGAACATGTCCCATGATGCAGCGTGTGCTCCACACTGAACAATGAACTGACTCTTATTGATTGTTAGATTATCACTGCAAGACTGGAGCCCAAAACACAAGAACAAACATGATGTCAGAAAATAGGAATCACTGACCAGTAGTGGGGGAATGCAGCAAATGACTTCATTTTTTTATAGGGTGCCATTTGGACTTCATAAGTTGGGTGAAATAAATAGTTGATTTACCTACTTTGTAATGTTCTATTCTATAAAGGACATATCTAATTTGCTAAAAAACATTTTGGTCAAGCTCAGGCACCTAAATCTTTATATATATAGATATATTAACAACACGTGACACCCGGGATATGTCCACCCTGTTAAGGACATACACATAACATAACTTGTATGTCCCTAACTCTAATTAGATATGTATTTCATACCTAATTGGTTTTAAGTAGTATACATTGAGAAAAACAAGTGTAGATTATGACAACGTGGCATATTTTTCCACTGTTTTTCATGAGAAAACTTAAATACAATAAGAATTACTAAAAGTTTCTAGAATATATAATCAACCTCTCTCATTTCTTTATAAAAGTACAAATATACACTTGATATTTGATATTTTCATTAAACTATGCTACAAAAATACCAACATAACAGGGTGGACAGACGTCTAACAGGGTGGACATACGTCTAACAGGGTGGACACCAGTGGAAGTCCATCAGGGCCTTCAGGACCTTCTCTCCAGGCCCTATAATTTTAAAGTGTAATTTTTGGTTAAAATATTACACAGTATTAATTCTATTGTTAAAACAATCTTTTATATGACATTATTAAAATTGTTTGAATATATCAAATCGTTTTGGTTTGATGAACCCACTATTTGGAGCTGGAGCTGCAACTTTGTGTATCTGTCTCTGCCTTTGCTTCTTCATCATTCATTCTTACTTCATTCTTTTTGCCCTTTTCTCCCTCTCACAGACCTCATTAATACCCATCTTTATGCCTTTCTCTCTGTCCCTCGTCCATTTCTCTCTCTCT
>NW_011358355.1:0-4751 GCF_000735185.1 Notothenia coriiceps | reverse complement strand
AGGCAAAAGGTGTTTTCTTTGTTCTGATCAGACCGAATCCGCATACTCTGTCTGAAATACCTGGAGAGTTACTTTTGTTAGAGCTTTCAGAGCTTTCTGAACTTATTTCTTAGCAGCACTGGGCATTTTTGTGTTGTATTGTATACAGTTGAAAAGTGCACAGATAAACAGTCAAGCATGGGCGGTAAAAATGTGTCTCCTCAGGCACACACACACACACACACACACACACACACACACACACACACACACACACACACACACACACACACACACACACACACACACACACACACACACAGATGCCAATGCACCACTTTGTATTAGTGCTTGCGTGCACCTGCTGACACCTGTGCTTATGCAAGATCTCATACATAAGCCACACACACACACACACACACACACACACACACACACACACACACACACACACACACACACACACACACACACACACACACACACACACACACATTCCTGAGTACATCTCAGTCTCATGGCCCCCCACTCAGTTGTCTCGCCTCACCTTCTGTTTAGTGTTTTTTCTCTCCCACACACATTCTGCCTCTTTCCCCCGTCTCTGTCTTCCTCTCTCTGTTCTGCCCACCAGACAGTCCTCAGACCTCGCTGCCCACTGAGCTCCGAGGGGCCTGAAGCGGCACAGTGTCGCCCTCTGGTGGTCACGCTCACACGCCAGAGGGAAATACTTGAAAATCTCAGCACGCAATTTATGGAAAAATATATCTCGGGCTAGCCTACATCGGAACATCAACATAATGGTGTGACTAAGATTTGATCTGCGTCGAATAGCATTGATTTTGAATCTAAAGACAAACCTGACATTTTATTCAAAATGTTCTTTGCTGTGTACGGAAATCATAGGTTAAATAAAAAGTGAACCTAAGTGTCTAATCATTTTCCCGTGCAACCAGCTGAGTTTCATTTTTCCATTACCCAGTACAAAGGCGACAAAAGTTCCTTCTGAGAACAAAGTATTGGCACATTCGTTATTTGAATGAACCTAAAACATTCGAGAATGGGCCGCTTCTAGTTTTACTGCTGTATTGGATTATTTCCTTAAATTGTAAAATGTTCACACTGCTGGTCCTTTAATCACTAATATTTTTTAAATGTGGTTCATTACTGAACATAACATTTTAAATGCACTCATGTGTGTGCTGATAACCTAAAGAAAACTAATTGTATTGCCACATTGTAGCGAAGAACGACCGCTCACTAAACTTTGGATACTGTTAGCAGTTCTGTGCTGCCTGTTTTACCTTTCCCTGTCTGAAATCAAAGACCCTTTGTTCTATAAAATACTAAGAATTTAGAGCTGTAAATCTGCCGAAGTTGTAAAGTTCTGTGTGCGGGAATGGAAAGCTTCACAGGCGTATCAGTAGGAACTAAGGTTGGTGGGGCTTAGAGAATGGTCAGTTCCTCTATGATTTTGTGCCAGATGTGTGCACATAAATCTACGGTGTGTTATTCATTATGAAATCTTCAGTTTTATATTTGTTTTCACAACTCTCCTGGCCTTTTCTTCTCAAACATGTGTGTATATCAGTTTAAGTACAGTTACAAATGTGTTGTTACTTTACAATAAGGATTAAAGTGATGGTGAATAGAATTTATTCAAGGAAGGATCTCTTATCCTTATGGCCTCAGGTCAACAACGCTACCATGTTTTGCCCCTAAAGGCTTCAGTATGCTTTAAGTCATCTCAACCACTCGAGTACTGTATATATAGTATGCACTCTCATGGTGAGTGTCGTAATAGTTTTGCAAAAGAAAGATGTAGGTGTTTAGATTCTCCTTTTGCCTTTTAGGTAACCAGAAGTAAACATTGTGTATACACACTGAACTGTTCTATGGGGTATATATTTATGTCTTTATAAAAACAGTGATTTATTTGAGCAAGATCTCATTGTTATTATAGTTGAGCTTCATATTAATGCTTAGTCACAGCTTAAGTTTTTTTAATAATAAAGTTTAATTTTGGCATTTTTTGGAACATTACAACATGAATTGTATGCGTTTTAACTTTGGATGTATATGTTGTAGCTTCTGCCCCTATTAGTTATAACACTGATAAACCAGTGAACAACAATTCATTAGACTTTCCATGAGAAGGTTCCAGCCTGTTGATATCCATTTGTCAATTAAGGTTGAGTGTGGTTTCAGTCGAAGCTGCAGCCAGAGCTATGTGTGAAATCGTTTTCATCCCCATAGAGATGAAAATAAGTTTCCAATAAGCTGAAGTGAAACAAGCAGAAAGATGATCTAGTAAAAACTTGAGAGGAAATAATGTGGTGTAACTTAGTAAATATAGTAAAAGTGTGTACAGCGCCGTAGGATTATTGTTACTTCTCTATAATGATGGTCTATAAATAAGTTATTGTAACGTGTATGACAGAATTACTATAAAATGGGTTAAAATAGACACGCACATATACTGTAGGAGACGCTGGATTTCACCTGGAATTCCTAGCATACTAGACGGAGGCCTTGGTCTTTTTTTTCTGCTGGAAACACGGATACCTTTTTGTTAAAAGAAAAAAGCTCTGATAAGACTTTAGTAGTTTGTAATTCTATGTGTGTTGATGCAGTAACAGATGTTTAGATCTGTGAGGACCAGGATTTCTGTCCCTTTCCCCTGTCTGTTCTTCCTTTATTCTCCCCTCTCCCTCTCCGGCTATCCAACAAGAGTTTGATTAATTCTCACAATTTTCCCGCTTTGATGGCTCCCTTCAGAAGTAGTGCAACCAGAGCCATCGACAGCACGAGAGGGGGAGCTCTTACAATTCAAAGATAGATCAGGGACTTTCTCCCTCAAACACTGTGCGTATCCACTTCCACAGTGTTTTGACAGATTCCGGTGGAAAAGGGAAGGAATGTGGAAATAAAAGAAGTACAGTAGGAGGCAATGAGGTGACAGTTCAGAGAAATAAAAGAGAGGGAATAGGGAAAAGAGAAAAGCTACCATGCCACATATATGCGTCTATTGATGATATTAAATGATTATGAATATTTAATACAAATGAATGTCCCTCATAACTTGCATAAAGTTTGCAAAGTGCTTTACAACAGTGAATCACACAGCAAAAAGCAACACTTGAGCGAAAGACGAAGGAAAATAAATGTATATCAAGTACTGAGGTGAGTGAGCTTCACAAAGTGTATGGATGTCAACATTTATACATTTGACCAGTAAATGACACTCAAAACATCTATTATTTCTATATTGGTCAAAATGATAGGCTCTCTAAATGCATAACTTAAACCTTCAGGAAAGCCTTAGATCCTTTCTTAGTTAAGATGATCATGGTGGCTTCTTCTTTGTGACAACTTAAAGTAATTGTGTAGGCAATAAGTTCCGTTTTTAAGGAGGATGTATGTTTTGGAAAAAGACATTCATCATAGCTGTCACTTTTTACAGATCACCTGGAATCCTTTTTTCTGTGGCAAATCATTTAACTCTATGAATAACAGGCACCTGTAAATAATTATTTCAGATGTTAAGGAAATAGAAATGGACATTTTGAGACATTCAGTTCTGAAAGTATTTGTGGCACTTGTAAAGAATTTAGTTTATCTTTATATCTATGTACTGTATATAAAGATAAAGGTCGTTGTATGTCTATTCTACCAAGAGAAAGCATATAAATGTCACTTGGGGTAGAGCATGGAAAAGACATAAAGAAGAGATAACCAGGAAGAAAGGCTTTGATAACAGGTCTTTGATGCTTTATGGGCACATGGCAACAGTGGTGCCTATAGACAGACACATGTTGAGTTTATACCACAATAGTACAGCAGGGAGCCACTGGTCACACTCTTTTACCGTTAAACTTTTTATCCATCACCACATGCTGAGACAAATAAATGGAGAAGTAGCCAGCAGTGTTCAAAAACACAGACAGCACCACCACGGTCTGCGGATCTCTAACAGAGAAGAAATATGGCCGACGGAACAGAGTGACCTGGCCTCACAGAGACAGACTGTTCCCATATAAATACATTTCACCTAGCATCATACTAAGCATGATCTGCAGGTCTTGAGTAGCTTATAATATCTCATTATGGAAGCTAGTTTTGCATTAAAAGATACCAACCAGACACACATGGATAACGTTATTCTACAGGTAACGTTCCTCGCTCTGCTAATGAAGCACTGGTTCTTATGAAATCAACAGGCAAGTCATCCCAATCCTGTGAGTTCTCCTGGAGGCCTCGAGGGACGTGTGTGTGTGTGTGTGTGTGTGTGTGTGTGTGTGTGTGTGTGTGTGTGTGTGTGTGTGTGTGTGTGTGTGTGTGTGTGTGTGTGTGTGTGTGTGTGTGTGAGGTAGCAGGAGTCTTTGCCTTACGTCTCCATGCGCATGCTCCTTCCTTTGCCCGCTTGTGAGGTCAAAGGGGTTTGGAGCAGGGGCCAACTCCCTGTTATATCCAACGCTTGATTGGCTCTTTTTGCCGCCCTGACGAGATTTGATTGGCTGTCGGGTCCAGCAGTCAGAGCAGTGAGCAGGTAGGGGAGGGTCTTCACTCTGCTCTGTTGCTAGGTTACAGGTATACCCCATAGATGTGGAGATACGAAGATAGAGTAGAGATAAGGATGGGGATGGGTGTGGATACGAGCGCTGATCCGTCCTTGTGTGTGTGTGTGTGTGTGTGTGTGTGTGTGTGTGTGTGTGTGTGTGTGTGTGTGTGTGTGTGTGTCTGTGTTTGAGAGAGTGTATGTCTGTGTGTGTGTG
>NW_011358354.1:458-2606 GCF_000735185.1 Notothenia coriiceps | reverse complement strand
TGGCTCAATGTAGCTGGTTTTCAAAATACCCTTGTGCTGAAGATGCATCACCTGGTGGTCTGGCCCTCTGAGCTTCCTCATTGTTGTGGTTGCTACCAGCCTGTCAGTAGCATTTGGTTCATGTTTGGCACCCCTGTTCGTCTTTGGCATCTCTGGGACCCCCTGCCTCCGTCGACATCATGGAAACCTCCCCTGGGGTAACTGCATGGAGGGCCGTTGTTTGGTGCAATGTTCTGCGGACACTCTCTGGACCAATGTGTCGGCCGACCACATCTGTAGCAGCCTTCATCTCTTCTTCGTCTTGATTGTTGCTCTCCTCTCCATTGTCCCTTTTGTTTGATACTGTATGGGAGTGTATACCTGTGCTTGCGGCTGTACTTGGGTGGGAGGAAATGCAGGTATTTGCTGTTGCCGAAATTGTGTGGGAAGATATTCTGGTACTTGCAGCATCCTGTGTTGCGGACAATATCTGGCCCAATTGATCGATTACCTCCTTGGAAACGTCCTCCTCCTCTGCGACATTGTCTTCCTCGGAAACCTCCTCCCCCACTTCGTTGATTCTGCACCTGAATCTCTGGTGCTACCTGAGTTTTAACTGTTTGAGGTGTCTGCCCTGCCTTCTCTGGTTCTATGGCCATCTCTGATGTAGCTGCCATTTGCCTTGCCGCTTTCTTGTTTTTATTAGCTTCGGTATCTTTCTCAGGTATTTGTATCTTCAAGAATGTGAGTTGTAGTGCTTCCATTTCTGTGTTTTGTGTTTGTCTTTCAAGCATTTCTTCTAATCGTATGTTCTCTCCCATCAGGTGTTTTGATTTACTGGTTAGCATTCTTACTTCATACTCCAATTCTTTGAGATTTTTGTCCGTGGAGACTCCATTCAACTGCAAGACTTCTCCTATAAAACCAACATTCAGGGAGGGAGGAGGGATTTCGACCAGGCTTAGATACTGCTTCTGAGTTTGGATAACTGGGGTCTCTTTGTTTTTTTCTGCTACGTCTTCCCTCACTGCCGGGTCTTCTACTTGGACCAGATTTATGCTGTCTGCCAATAGCTGGCATATTCCAGATGGAGTATCAGACTTGTAACTCTCATAAATCTTTCTTCAGCTTCCCTCCATATCGTTAGCTGTTGTTCATTGTCTTGCTCATAGTCGAGTACTGCTCTTCTATGGGCTTTTGTTGGTCCAGGTTGATCATCTGCTGGAATCAGTCCTCTTGTTTCCCACTGTTCCAACAGTTTCTCTATTTGGTTCCATCTTTTCTGTCTTTTACTTGTTAAAGCATCTGATCTGATTTTTACCCTTTCCTTGATATCTGCAGTTGAGCCTGGCTCTGCATCTGGTCTCAACTTAGTTTCTTTTGGTGACATGTTGTCTAACTATTTATTAAGTTAGCAAAGATGAAGCACTAATCCTCTGACTAGCACCTTCGTTGCTGTTCATCCGAACTTTAAATCTGTTTTTTTTTTGTTGAAATTAATAAAGTCAATTAACAAAATGAAAAGGATTATTTAATTTTTGTATAAAAAATTAATAATTTTAATTAATAAATAAAAATGATGGTAATTTTAAAAATCAGAAATGTTTAAAAATCAAAATTGTACAGTGTATGGTTTTGACTTTGAAATATGAAAAAATAGAAATCAAGTGAAAATCTAAATCTAGTGTGTACTGTACTGTGTATACTGAAGTGTATGGAATTATGTACATGTCATAACCTGTGTTAGCTTCAATACATTTGTTTGAATATTCTATAGTCTTATTTAAAAGACTATTATGTAAAGTTTCTTATCTTATAATTAGAAACCACGTGTTTATTTATAACACTTAAAATTCAAAATGTTATTGAATCTTTCCCTATGAGGTGTTTCCTCTATCTGTGTAATAATTCTGTACTACCAGCAGAGTGCGCTATTGTAATTTCCAGCTCAATCCACTAGGGATAGCTGTTGCAAAACTGACCTCTATTTAACAAGAAGAAGCTTATTTTCCTTCTTAAAAATGGGAAGAAAGTTACACTATGGTTAAACAACACAGCACATAACCGCCAAAACACATTTGTAAAAAACAGGAATATTTCCAAAAACTGCCAATACACACTTGCAAGCAGAAAAACTTCAAAAATCAGATTGGGTTTTTTGTTTAAACA
>NW_011358354.1:0-418 GCF_000735185.1 Notothenia coriiceps | reverse complement strand
GTCAAACAGTAAAATGAAAATAATAATTTTTTTTTTTTTTTTTTAAATATTATGTAAATTAATAAATAACAATTATGCAAAGTTTTAAAATCAGAAAAGTTTAAAAATTAAAATTGTACAGTGTATGGTTTTGACTTTGAAAAATGAAAAATTGAAATCTGGTGAAAATCTAAATCTAGTGTGTATACTGAAGTGTATGGAATTATGTAAATGTCATAACTTGTGTTAGCTTCAATACATTTGTTTGAATATTCTATAGTCTTATTTGAAAGACTATTATGTAAAGTTTCTTATCTTATAATTAGAAACCACTTGCAATTCTTTCTTGGCGATGAAGCATGTGTTTATTTAATACACTCAAAATTCAACTTCAAATGTTATTGAGTGCGCTATTGTAATTTCCTAGCTCAATCCACTA
>NW_011358353.1:0-2174 GCF_000735185.1 Notothenia coriiceps | reverse complement strand
CACCACTGTCTACACCCCCTGGATTGCTGCAATCTTTCTGACAGAAGATTTAGGCCAGACTTGTATACACCAGCATTCTTTATTCATAATTCCACAGTCCTGCTGTAAATTCACAGAGGGCCCACTATAGTAACTCAATGAGAGAGTAAAGTCAAATGACAGTACAATTGACCAATCATATCTTCCCTCTAAATGGGTGGGCTTTATTTTCGCGGACTTTATGACAAGTTCCGCCCGCTGTGAAGTTTATGCATGTGTATAAAGTGGTGCAGTGACGCGTCCTAAAACCCGGAAGTAAGCTGCGATTGTGTTTCCTCTACAAAAAAGCAATGGGATTTCTCCATAGGATTTTTGAAAATAGCTCGAAATAAGGTCTGTGTAAAACAAACCTGTTAGATAAATGCACGTTTTGTTCAGCCGGATAATATCCACATGTCTACCCTACTTTTATAATTTTCGAAATCATAAATCTAATCGAAAGATTTATGATCAATAGATTTATGATTAGCATAAGTTCGTTCATGATGGCTCATGTCGGTGATAGTGATGACATCGTTGCGAAATTGTTAACCGAGTCATTTTCAAGATTGAGTTACAATGATAAATTGGAGTGGCAAAGGATCAGCTGCATGACCCCGCCATCAAGTACTTCATCCTTGATGGGGGTCAGAGGGCCTAGGTATAAAAGTCACGGCTCGACATAAAATATGTCAGTATTTACACCACTGGTGATGTCCAAAGATTCTATGTGTGATAGAAACGGCGGTTGCTAATAAGTGAAAATGTACTACCAATCGTCATCAAGTTGACACAAGTCCACCTTTAGCTTAGCGATGGTAAAGCGCAGCCATACCACCCTTATGTAATCTGTTTTTAGCCTAGCGTTAGGTTTTTCCTTTGGTGATTGCATTTACGCATAGGTGTAGATTATCCTGCTGGACAAAACGCGTAAAATATTATAAACATATGTTTTCTACAAAACTTTTTTATCAAAATATATCAAAATCCAATGGAAATATCCCCTTGCAATGCTCACTTCTGTTTTGGCTTACAAAAATACGTAATCACTGCACAACTCTTTACTACAAAAACATTGACTAATTATTTAAGTAACTTTGGCACTTGCCAAACAACAAATGTTTCCTTAACCTCATTCTTTTTTGTATTACTGCCTAAACCTAACAAAGTTTGTTTTCTCCGAAGACAGAAGTCTAGTTTTAAAATACTGTATGTAACAAGATGCAATAGACAGATGTTGCTAGAAATACATGGAGAACGTGGGGGAAATTGAAACTTTTTGCATATATTATACAATTTCCTGTTTAAAAGTATGTTAAAAACCTACAGTGAACAGCTCTATTGGTTCTTTCTGAGTGAAAATTATCACACCATCAGCTCTATTTAGCTGTTTAGAAGTTTTTAATCCTATCATAATTTTCCTTCGCATATACGTGGAGCTGAAATGCGATTTTCTCTTTGTTCACCGCTAGGTTGGGCCTTTAAGTTAAGTTAAGCTTTGTTTCTATGGTTACGTCCCCTGCTAGCATGCGTCGCTTCATATATCTGTCATCTGATTGGTTGCTCAGTTTTACGCTCAGCAAAAAAGTCAATGTACTTCACAAAAAATTGCTATTTACCTTGCTCTAGAATCATTGGCTGTGGTATTGAGGGAAGGTTTAAGCATGTGGGATTCAAACCAGCAAACAGGGACACACGCTTGCATGTCCACATTTACTGTATTGTCACAACCAAGTTTTAAATAAAGTTCATAAATAAAATGTCAAATATGTGGGAATAAGTGCACACTTGGGCAGATGTTTTGAGTCTTAACCAAGTCAAGTCATTGGCATGAACTTCACACACACCAATTCAACATGAGCTCACTGGAAAGACACGCACACTTTTGTTGTGTGCCATTGTGAAGTGTTTTTGCATTTCTAGGAAAACAAAAGCTTCATCATGTTGATCGTTGTATATGATAAACAGATTACATTCATATCGTAGCAACAGCTGCTACCACAGAACCAGATGGAAAACAATTCCAAAGAAGAAGATCTTCAGCTTGATTTCAACCTCGACAAAGACAGTGCAACCAGGTTTGGATGGAGGCTTGCAGAGGCCTGTACTACGAAGCTGGTTCAACCTAACCTTGATATGTTTTGAGTTAGCCGGTT
>NW_011358352.1:0-1710 GCF_000735185.1 Notothenia coriiceps | reverse complement strand
ATATTTGATTGTACACATGTATAAATGTGTTATTTTAAATCCAGGCATATGTACTTAATTTGTATTATTTTCGTTGTTAATAAACAGATTAATGTCATTGTATCTGTTTTGTTGTTTAATATTTTAATTCTGGTTGAACATTTTTATTTAAATGCTTCAGATTATTCTTATTAGATATTGATATCAGTGAATCTAAACAAACCATGTTATTCCGTTAAGACAATCATGACAGTATATTAAAAATCAAGACACATTGCATGCTTTTTTATCCACCCTTTTATTGCGTTTTGAAACTGGCGAACAATTTATATTGTGATGCCAAAACAGCGACATTTTACGCGATAAATACGGGTTTAAATATCAGCATTTGCCACGGAAGGCGAGTGGCAGCTACCATAAACCTTCTCTTAACTTGTGGCATTTACTTGCCACGGCAAGTTGTGGCATATAGGCCACGGCAAGTTGTGGCATGGTTGTGGCATATACTTGCCACGGCAAGTTGTGGCATCTGTGGCATATACTTGCCACAGATACCACGGAGTAGCGGCCTCTGTGGCAGATGCCGGAAGTACTTGCCACTGCCTGCAGATGCCACGAAATGAGCCAGGCCCTACTGCGATCCCGTTAACCTCTGCCAGATGGTCACGCGCCACTCAGTAAAATCATTACTTATTGCTCCTCTGTCTGATAATTACTTTTTGATTTCCATTTTTACTGCCACAAATCCTTTCGCTCAAACCAAGATGCTGTTATTTAAAACTTTATCTTACCAAACTCCTCCAGGTTATTTTCCACATTTGGATATGTCAGCTAATACAGTTAACATCACAGTTAAAGAAGGCTATACACACTGACTCCACACACTGCAACAATATCAGAAGAAGATGGCGGAGTAAATTCACACCTTGTTGCAGCATTTAAGGGGCTTTCATAGCAATGCTGTTCATACTGTTCAAACCATTAGCTGTGAGCCTTCAGCACAGTGTCAGAACCTAAACTTGTTAGTAGATTCAGAAGTAGGTGCGGGGGGCGGGGGTTGGGGGGCTTCAGCATCTGCAGCCAGCTCGGATATTTTTCCGGCGTTGCCCTCAGTCAGTCTGCGTGTAGTATGTGCTGTAGTACTGTTCTTAGAGGCAGCACTAGCACATGAACGGCAATCTGCCCTTATTAAAACAAAAGAAGAAGTGCTTCATGGACTGCAAGATTAAATCTAGACAGAAGCCGACGATCCTTTTATTAGTTCATAGTGAGGTAATTGTCTACTTCTGTCCTGACATTTACAAGCTAATTTCTGTTGAGTTGTGTTGATTATTCAGTTCATTGCTACATGATTTCAACCTGCACTTTTAATTATCTGAAACACAATGTTTATCAATGTTTTTTTTGTTCTGGAAATACATAAACACTGCACATTGTCTGCTACTGAAGGTCTAATAAGTGATGCATCTGCATAAACATTCATTTACATCCTTAAACGTGCATGACACAAAAAAGTATGCTTGCAAGTAACCGGCAAAACCCACTGACACATACACAAGTCATTATGTAGCTACAGGTGGTTACAGTACAGGCATTAATCCATAGTAGCTAGCAGGTGACACCAGTGGCGGCTGGTGGAAAATATTTTAAGTGGGGCTTTGGAAATGGTGACCAAACAATACTAGTGGGGTCCAGGATGCTCCCCCGGTAAAAATAATTGAGAAAAGACCC
>NW_011358351.1:0-2114 GCF_000735185.1 Notothenia coriiceps | reverse complement strand
GCAATTTTGTAGACAAACTAGGCTTGTTTGAGACGCGTGCACTCCACTAGCAGCCCCCCGTTGACATTCGCGATACAGAGGGCTTCATACTCCAATAGCACTCCCCCCCCCCGTTGACATTCGCGGTACAGAGGGCTTCATGGGAACTTTGAGGGGAGCCAGAAGTAGGAGTACCAAACACCGCTGCCAAAATCTCACTCTGAACTCTGTTCAACTCACTTGAGAGCCCTGAGTATAGACTTGTAGTTTCTAAGATAAAACTACATCAGGTACGTCGGAAAACAGATAACAGAAATGAAGTGAAAATATAAAAAAAATATGTGTTCACAGATATATTTACAGACTTTTAGACACAAATGAAGCTGGTTAGCTTAGTTTAGCTTAGCATAACGATTGGAAACAGAATGTCTCCGTCCAAAGTTACTGTAATGCCGGCAACTCTTAAAATAAACTATAAAATTGTAGTTTCTAAGATAAAATTACTTTTGAGTCGTGCGTATACTAACATTTCTCGGACAGCATTTAAGGGATGACTTGCACTTGAATCTTTCTTTGTTAGTGTTGGATATCTGGAAACTTACAACCAAAGATATTACTCACCTCTTCGTCATATAACTCCGCCAACCTAACCATTAACCGTGATGTGGTTCTCTATAGTTTAAGATACTGTACTTGTAGTTAGCATTAATTGTACACATTTACTACACCTAAGATGTTCATTTACTTAATAAATCATATCTGCATTTAAATAGTCTGCCTATTCCTGTGACATATTTAGCCTCTACAAAAACGTAAACCAAAACAAATGTTGGTGTTGTACAGTGGGTTACAGTATGTGCTACAACTATTTTAATACTATTTATCATGTTCAGTTGCTAGCTCAAGTTATCTTTATCATTCAGACATGGCGGGGGTATTTATCATCTCAATGGCAACTAAGTGAATAAGCTTATTTCACAAAATGTAGAAATACCCCCTTTACGATGGCATTTTTACTTGCTATTTGTTTGTATTTGGTTTTCGTATGGGTTGTGGCATTCCAAATCTAAAGCCCAGCATTAGATCATCACGTCTTTGTGTAAGCGATGTTGCACAGTGTTTACTAGATTTCAGGCAATAGATTTATGATGGCAGATCCCGGCACCCAACATGACGAAACACTGAGCTCATTATGTAGGCAAGCCTCCAATAAATAAGCATAAATCTGCATACGAGTTAAAGGAGATCTTAACCTCCATGACCTCATCATCTATCACCTGTCCAGGAGTGTCTGACTAGATGGAGTCAGAGTCTGAATGACCTTAACGGCCCGTCCACACACAGGCATGAAAAAAATCTTGAAAAATCTTGTTGCTGGGCGTGTCTGAAGCTTGGCGATTTCATGCGCCCAAGGCGACCAACAACCAATCAGGAATCTCCCAGGAATCTCCCGCCCGCCCCCGGCATACAAAGCAAAAAAACATTACTGTCCATTCAATCATGTTAAAACGAAGTAAACTGGATATAAACTCCCCAAACAGGTGAAAACCTCTCTCTGTCTCTGGCACCTCCCTCCATGCCTGGTTCCTCCGGTTTAGGTCCCGGTAGGTGAACAGAGAGCAGTCGTAAAGGACCGGGACATTTCCTACAGCGATGATTAATTTATCCTCCATTTTATGACATATGGAAAAGACCTGCGGTATCTGCATACACGCGGTTTGATTTGATTGCGCTTGCACTGGCGGGATTTGCATAAACGGGATTTGATTGGCTGATGCCCGCTTCGAAAGCATCGGGAGCATCAAAAGTTGAACATTGCTCAACGTTTGATGCTCACGATGCTTGCAAAGCCATGCTCCGCTCCCCACAATGCAGTTCGGCGAAGATTAAAAATCTTCTACGTCACCCCATTCAAGTGAATGGGCGAAGCTTTGAAAGATATTTTTCATGCCTGTGTGTGGACGGGCCGTAAGAGTTGTCAGTCTTTGCTTTTAAATTGTGGTTTTTACATCGTGTACGAGAGTTTTCAGTCCGTGGCTATAAGTAGGGTTTCATCGTCTCGTTCTTTTACATTTGTTTTTCGTCCTATCGGTTTTGTCTGAATGTATTTATGCTGCTTTTTATATATTCATCGA
>NW_011358350.1:1844-8535 GCF_000735185.1 Notothenia coriiceps | reverse complement strand
TATTTATTTTGATATATGTGGAGAACTCGAAACTTTGGATTCATTATGGTTAGCGCAAGAGAAGGAAAGAGGTTCAAAGACAGAGCGCTGGACATCAGAGAAATCAACAGAAGAAGAAGACAGACAGGAAGTAAACACTAAAGGGAACAGCAGAAGAAGACAGACAGGAAGTAAACCGGAGCGAGGTGAAATAATGGGAGCAGCCTCGATATGAGAGGGAGTTTCAGGGTTTAACAAAACAAACATGACTCCAGATTTTTATGATCGGTTTATTGTTTTAAAATGGGGGAAATAACCCAGATTCATCCAGGCTTACAATCACCATTGCTGACTTCAAAAGGAAAAGTTAAAGAGAGGTTGAATTGGATTGTAATTTGTTTTATTTTATTTGGATTATTGTAATGAAAGCTAACACCATTACATTATCACACACACACACACACACACACACACACACACACACACACACACACACACACACACACACACACACACACACACACACACACACACACTTGTCCATTTGGGTATGGACATGTCACTGTGTTAGAGTTTTACTCGCTACAGGGTGTACTTTGAGAAATTGTGACTCTGCAGACCGTTTACATGCAGAAAACCTTCATAACACACAAAAGCATGACATGGGACCTTTAAAAATCATAAGCCCATCTGCACATCTATTCCACTTTTACTTCATTCCACAACCAAATAATGCACGTTGTTATCTTGAACTCAATCTTTCTAGCTGTCTTTTATAAATCTCTCTCTCAGCAGGCGTCCGCTCGGCTGCAGCCTCTCAGTGTGAAGCTGCTGGTTTAAATCAGCTTCTTCCAAATTTATGAGGAGAGACTGAGTCATCCACTTTCATTTAAACGCTCCATCCTAATGCAAGACCTGAAGAGCGATCAGAGTATTCACTGCTGCTGATCTGACCTGCATAAAAACAGAATAACCAGCGAACACAAAGTGGTTCAGCTACAAAATATAAAACACACAATTTAAAAACAGTACTGCCAACGAATACCACTGCTTTTGTAAATTGGTGTTTAAAAGTTTAAAGGTGTTTTGGAGCAGGAGCTGTAAACGTGAATCAAACCTGTTTAGAATTTGATTTCCTCACATCCTTTTTTAACAAAAGACCCAAAACAAACTCATGTTTCCCGACTGTCTTATTTCCATCTCCAGCCTCGAGTCTTGGGAGGCGACGTGGAATGAAAAGTGAGCCCGATGCATATTTCATAACGTTAAAAAAAAACACATTTTACAGATACAGCAGCGCTGCTCTGTCCCTGCGGAGTCAGCACTTTAAAACGTGCGTCTTTCAAGCGACGTGAACTCAAGCGATCACTCTGAAAACTCTTCTGCCTCGTCACCCTGACCCACTGCCAAGACAGAAAGGAAGAGAGGAGCTTAAAGCTTTTTGATTTGAACGGGAAGAGACGGTGGTAGTTTGTATGAAGTTTGCAAGTTTTAATCATGCAACTTTTAGTGTGTTCACCCAAGTGTGCTTGAAGAAAAAGAGTCCTATCTTCTAAGATATTCAAGTCATCAAACGAGTTAAAGATATCAGTATGTAGTGTCTCTACTTTAAAGAGTCCTCTCCTGCTGATGTTCAGGTGTATATCAGTATGTAGTGTCTCTACTTTAAAGAGTCCTCTCCTGCTGATGTTCAGGTGTATATCAGTATGTAGTCTCTACTTTAAAGAGTCCTCTCCTGCTGATGTTCAGGTGTATATCAGTATGTAGTGTCTCTACTTTAAAGAGTCCTCTCCTGCTGATGTTCAGGTGTATATCAGTATGTAGTGTCTCTACTTTAAAGAGTCCTCTCCTGCTGATGTTCAGGTGTATATCAGTATGTAGTGTCTCTACTTTAAAGAGTCCTCTCCTGCTGATGTTCAGGTGTATATCAGTATGTAGTGTCTCTACTTTAAAGAGTCCTCTCTTGCTGATGTTCAGGTGTATATCAGTATGTAGTTTTGTACCTGTGTTTTTGTGTCGTTGCCACAACATTTGTTTTCAAGTTCACAAACTCCTATTGATTCCACATCCCACATGAGGACAGACTGATGAGTCATTAGCTGCCAGCGAGATGCCCGATATGCAAATGTGTATTATCGCTCTCTCAGAGTTACAGGTCTGTTTTTAATCTCCTACTTGAGTCAAGGTCAAACGGAGTCTCCACCCTCGGGTTTCCACCGCTCCCTCGGGTGCTGCCGGGTGCTTATCTGCGACCGCAAATAATGTGTTGCTTATCAAAGAGAGGGAGAAGGAGAAGGAGGGAGCACGGAGAGAAAGAAAAAGGACTTGCAAACGAACAAAACAGTGACTCAGGAAGGAGTAGAAAACTGAACACAGAAAATGTAGAAGTGAAGGAAGGCAAGCGAAAAATAAAGAGAAGGAGAAGGAAGGCGATGAAGTAATTAAATTAAGCAGGAAAAACATGTAGATATTTATTGATTATAAAAAAGACAAAAAGGCAGGAAGGAGGTGTTCAACATAGGAGGTAAGAAAGGAAAGACCAGGAATACAAATAGTAGAATAAACAAACAACAGGAGACAACAACATCAAGAAAGAGTTTAAGACGTCCTTCTTTCCCTGATCCAGAAAGATCCAATTCAAAACACAATCAAAGCTCAACCTGAGAGCTAACAAACCAAACGTCAGACTGTGAACTGGCTCCAACACCGACAGAGTGTCTTTGCTTTGAGATATATTTAGCTGGAGCGTCATCAAAGCAAAATACACATTGTGTGAGTTCTGCATAATCGTGTCAGGGGGGCGATGACACGATGATAACAGCTTTCTTACAAACGTTAGACAGACTCCAACAAGCAACTGTTTGTGCTTCACTCGAGCAGCTCAGACAGCCTTTTCCACCATCTGTACAGAACATTTCAATATCAATCACAGTTTATTATACTATGAATGTTGGCGATGACTATTGACTATAATCCCACGAGGAGTTCAAGGATGTCTTGTTTAAGATCTGAATAACCGGGAGGCAGCGACTCATCAGCAGATGGACGAATGACCAGGAAACAAGACGAGATGGACAGATAACTGATAATCCCTGCCAGGCAACACAGGACATGTGTTCATGATGAGCAGGACGATGTTTCCTAATGTAGAGACCACAATCATATAGAAATAAAACAGATTAAAATAACACTGACGCTGAGGCACCAGTTAGCGAATCTTACGCAGGGCAATGATCCAAGAATCTGTTTTTTGCATTTTATTCCTATAACAAAAGTACAATGAACAGGTTTCCTATATTCCTTTCGCCTTTCATATGGATTCATTTCTTGCTTGAATCACACTGTGGCCTTGTCTGTTTATGCTGCTGCAACGCAAAGATGTTCCAAATTGGGATCAATAACATACTTCTTATCTTATCTACTGCCACCACCTCCACCTGTCTCCAATATACACAATTACACCAGGTGCTCTAATCACCCAGTGCCCAAACATGCCTTCAAAATAAAAGCATAAAAACGACTTTAACTCACTTCAATAACGACACTAACATTTACTATAAACACTAACAGCAATAAAATAAAGCGATATATAGCTCCAACAGCTACTTTCTGCTCTTATCAGTATGTCGACATCTGATCTAAAAGTTTACAATGTTATGTGCCATGACACAATTAAAAGGGTACCTGTACAAAGTGGTGATTGATAATGCTACAAGCAGCACATGAGACTTGATCTGGGTCCTGGATTTCATTAATTAACAATGCTAGCAGCTGTGTGAGGCTGCATTTAGAACGAGTGGTTATTCGAGCTATATGCTAACACAGTAACGATGCTAACATACTGAAATGTAGCCGATGCAATGTTTACGAGCTCAGTGTGCTCATGTTTATATTTGCTCATTAGCACTAAACAAAGTACAGCTGAAGGGAATGAGTTTGGTTTTCAAGGTATTTAAAATGTGTATTCTTACTTTCCCTTTTCCCCGGAAAGTCTGAAATGCAGGTTCAGATTTATAACTTCTTCACATTTAGCTCAAACGTGACAACAGGGAAGATTGTTTCCCAAAAGAATCTTCCAGTCTCTCGAACAAACAACCGGCCTTCCTCCCCTTCCACATTTGCAGTATCATTCTTAGGCTGGAGCCACACGAGCACGATAACTCAAACGGACCGCAATCGTTATCAAAAAAGTCTTCCGTCCACACGCAGCAGGCACCAGAAACGTGTCCGTTCAGACGAGACCGCTCGAAAGCACTGGAGACGCTGTAGTATATATGCCAGGCCTGTAAGTGGCGCTGTACTTCGGCCACAAAATACACCAAAAGCAGCGAAGAAGACTTCTCACGCATGCATGGTTGCCATGGTTGCCCTTCTGTTTATTCTCCGCGCTGGATTTAGCAGCAGAGGTGGGGTTTCGCCGGTCAACATGTCGGTTAAAGTTGAAATCTTCCGAACACAATTAGGTCAAAGGTCTTCTTTGTTATTTATTGAGCTTTAAAACAAATGAATAACGACTCTATATAATAATACAAGAATAATACACGGAGGACGGAGCCTCTCTTTTCCTCCCCCACTCCTTACAGCCCGTCAGTATCCGTGGTCTCATGCTGCCTGATCCAGTAATGAGTGACCCGACCGTAAAAATAAACATATTTATAACTAGTTTAGGAAGATTGAGAGGTAATTAAAATAGCTAAGTGTGATGATCTGACTTGAAGTGTGTGTTTTGTTCCGCTCATCGCTCCATCACAGCGGGCGGAGCTGCAGGTTATCATGCAGAGCTGCGTGTCTCCTCTCCTGTCCGATTAGACTTCACTCGCGTTTATGTACATATCGATCAAATCTAGCTGAGCTCCTGCTGGGTGCACTGTCCTGCGAGATACCGGGAGCTGGAGCGAAACACTGGGGCTATTGCGTCATCGTTATCAGGAAATGATCGTATAGGCGTAAACACGGAGCCGTTTGCCCCCCCCCGGAGCGTTTCGTTCGCAGATCTACCCACCTTGGGACCCGTTATCGTTTTCTGCGTTTCCATGTCGGCCTCGTGTGGCCGAACCGTCTATCTGATAGTGAACTGTAGCAGATACGACCGTTATCGTCCTCGTGTGGAGAACTGTAGGGTTCTTTAAATCTTTGCGTAAAGTAACTAACAAACTCAGTCTGCTGCTTTATATACTTCTGTATATCATTTTAAAATGGATGTCTTTGGGATTTGGACTGTTGGTCAGACAAAACAACATCTGAAGAGCTTCCACAATTGTCCAACAGTTTAAAGTCCAAAAGGATTCATCATAAAAATACTCAAAAGCCAAATAAAACCTCATCCAGGACTTTAAAAAGCAAAGCGTTGGCTGTAACTGCTTCTGTGTTGGACTACAGTGCGGAGAATCACTACATAGATCAGATACAAACTCCACTGCAGCCATCAGAGGGAGGAAAGACAAAGAGACAGACAGTAAGTGTTGGGAGGGAGAACTGAGAGATACAAAGATCTGAGAGCAGAACAAGGCCAGCTTACCAACACTGACTCTGTTGACACAAAGCATAACACTGCTAACTCTGCTCTGAGGGAGATTTGGGGATGAAGCACAGATAAATACGGCAGATGGGAAAAGGATTATGTCGGCCAGTGGATTCAGCCACTGAGAGGAGAGAGAGGCAGTGAGTTCAAAGTCACAGGCTTCAAACGTCAGACAAAACCTGGATGTGTGTTAAACAAATGAGAAAAATGTCCTTGAACAAAAAGACATGTTCAGGTGGAAACAGTTGCAGAATGTGAAGTATCTATCCAGCAGAATAACAACGGATAATGAGTCCAGAAATAGACTCTTGTTTTGTGTCTCATTGGACAGAGGAAACAGTCAGTGATGTTAGACGAGATAAAAATCCACGAGTTCCCTTTTTCAGTTTTTCTGACACATCAGATCCATCCTCTTTCTGGCTGCTTGACATCAATGTGTCAAAATAGACCAACAATAGTTTTACACGAGTACATTTAACACATCATTACAACGTTGTTAACCTTTGCCCAATACGCAGGTTTACGATGCAATTATGGATGGATTTGATGGTAGCTCTGTAATTTAGCCAAGTACTAGTCTTTCCTTGGACTTTTATGTTATGTGGCGACAAAGTTCTCCAAACTTTTATTCCGTTAGTTACTCAAAAACATGCATATGGGTAAAAAGCCACGAAGGAGTTGAAGGCAAGAGTGAAAAGGTGAGTTTTGAGGGATTTTTAGAATGACGTGAGAGTGTTGGCAGATCGTGTAAAAAGCCAAGAAGAAGCCAGACCACTGCATACTTCATCCTTTACAACTCTGAGTGTGTTTGTTGATTTTGTACCCTTACTCAAAAATGTGTTTTGCCTACCGTCTGACATGATAGTAGAGGTGGCATCTACGTCATCTTAGTTTAAAACAGGTTAACATAGGAAGCTGAAAAAGGAGAACTGCAGAGTCACTGCACAGGAACTCTTTCAGCAGTGTTTACACGCAATGGAAAATAACCCATCACATTCAGTATTTATATCCCCATGAACACCTGAATGGCTCAGACAGCCGCATCAGAAGGTGTGTGTGTTTGTGGGGGGGTGTGAAGCTGACAATTGAGCGGCCCGACCAAGCAAGGAGGCAGAGGCAGAACGTCTCAAATATAACCCGGTGTGGGCATTTATTAAAGCATGAACACAATGACACACAGCTTCAATCCTG
>NW_011358350.1:0-1716 GCF_000735185.1 Notothenia coriiceps | reverse complement strand
GGGGGGGGGAGACAACACAGGGCACCAGGTGCACACAATCAACAGCAACATGGGGAAAGGGGAACACTTTTCAAAACAACCAGCAAATGCACAAACTACATACACTTCGCCACCAACGAAGCTACACAATCCGTAACGGAGGCCGAGATCTATGGCCCCAGAGATCACCATCCGTTACATGGGGGGACTACATAATGAAGCCTTTTAGAGTCTCTGTCGATCTCTGAGCTTCCTGAGCGAACACTCACAGCTGTGGGCGCTAAGCGAGACGTGCAGGTGGCTGCTTCCTCTTTTATTTTCACCTCACACACACACACACACACACACACCAACACACACCGCTAAAAACGAGACCGAGATCAAGGTCTGAAATGATTGTGTAGTCGCCCCTTTCATCACAAAATTCTAATTTCTATACGCTGGACCGATATTATTCAAGGCGAGTAAAGATCAAACCAAGCTAAATGTTTCCATCAAAACTCAAAAACACAGGTCTGGACTTTTTTTACTTCTTTTGTAATTAATCAAGTCTCAAGTTGTGACCTGGTAAAACCCCCAAACAATACATAAAAAGCACCACCAAGACATGCAGAGTTAAACACACTGGATATGTAATGAATAGGCATTTGTATGAGGACTTGGTCTCAACTTTGTTAAAAAGACAACTAGTGTTACAAAATTCCAAGTTATTGTCAGTATGTAGAGACCTGAACAACCTGCAAAAGACTTGACTTCATAAAAAGCAGCAGCAGTGGAAATAGGCATTCAGATTATAATGAGGTTTTAAGAACCAATATAAAACCATGGAGAGTGATTCAAAAGATTCTCTCTTCATCTGCTTCAAAGATGAATACAATTGAAAGAAGCCAAGTGGGGGGGAAACATAAATAGAAGATCCTTTAATGGTAAGGTATAAATGGCCGATAAGATGTACTTAATTGATCCCAATTTGGGACATTTTTGACCATGTGATCAAAGCTTAAAATAAGTATATTTAGATTTATTCAGATCCACTCTGCTAATTCATCCATTGACACACAAACCCATATTTTGTGGCAGTAAAACTTGATTGGAATTTGGACCCAGAACCCTCCTTAATAACGGTTCTAAATGATAAACCATCCTCCATTTCCCTCCCTCCCATCATGCATTGCTGACCAGAGGTGAGAAGTAGTGGAGTACAAATACTTCGTTACTCTACTTAAGTACATTGTTCTGGTATCAGTACTTTACTCCACTACTTATTTTTCTGACGACTTTTTACTTTGACTTTTTACATGTTGAACACAAATACCTGTACTTTCTACTTCTTACATGTTGAACACAAATACCTGTACTTTCTACTTCTTACATGTTGAACACAAATACCTGTACTTTCTACTTCTTACATGTTGAACACAAATACCTGTACTTTCTACTTCTTACATGTTGAACACAAATACCTGTACTTTCTACTTCTTACATGTTGAACACAAATACCTGTACTTTCTACTTCTTACATGTTGAACACAAATACCTGTACTTTCTACTTCTTACATGTTGAACCCAAATACCTGTACTTTCTACTTCTTACTAATTTGTTAACACAAACTAACTACGTTACTTTACTTACTCAAATACCTGTACTTTCTACTTCTTACATGTTGAACACAAATACCTGTACTTTCTACTTCTTACATGTTGAACCCAAATACCTGTACTTTCTACTTCTTACAT
>NW_011358349.1:0-229 GCF_000735185.1 Notothenia coriiceps | reverse complement strand
TTTGACTTCTTACATGTTGAACACAAATACCTGTACTTTCTACTTCTTACATGTTGAACTCAAATACCTGTACTTTCTACTTCTTACATGTTGAACACAAATACCTGTACTTTCTACTTCTTACATGTTGAACCAAATACCTGTACTTTCTACTTCTTACATGTTGAACTCAAATACCTGTACTTTATACTTCTTACATTTTGAACTCAAATACCTGTACTTTCTACTT
>NW_011358348.1:0-1742 GCF_000735185.1 Notothenia coriiceps | reverse complement strand
CTGACCCCACTGAGAAATTGTAACATTTTTTAAATACAAAGTGGAGAGTATCTCAGGGCTTCTTCAAGAATCATGAAATATGTGTGCCTAAAGCCTTTTCAACATACAAAGTGAATACAGACAAAAAGTGACTTCCAGGCAAAGTGAGGCATTGTGGTTATTGTCTCTGTTGGTTTGATGGAGATGGTTAATGTCTCAGGTCTCTAATCTGGAGATAGAGATATTTCACTTAGTTGGTTAGTGTTTTATGCAATTAAAGGACTTTTGTGTTCAGCAGAATTTCTGACATTGAAATGCATGATCAATATTCGTTTTTTGTATGTAAATAATGCTCAACATTTCTCTGTCCTCCATCAGGGCAATGACTCAGTCCTGGAGATCTTCACTGTGCTGTCAGAGGAGGAAGTGCAGAAGAAAATGACCAAAAAGACGAAGAAAGCCAAAAAGAAGGCGGCAAAGTAAAGACAAGTTGTGTGTGTGTGTGTGTGTGTGTGTGTGTGTGTGTGTGTGTGTGTGTGTGTGTGTGTGTGTGTGTGTGTGTGTGTGTGTGTGTGTGTGTGTGTGTGAGAGAGTTGCCTGCTGATGTTTGGTGTGTGTGTGTCCCTGCTGCAGAGCTCAGGGGGAAGCAGCAGCAGCAGAGGAGGAGGAGGCAGCGGTGCCGTTGGTGGAGAGGACGCTGACGGACGAGATCCTCAGACTGACCAAAATCAAGGCGTCCGCCAAGATCAGGTCAGTGAGGAGGAGCGTAAACAGACAGCAGCTGAGAGAGAGTCTTTCTCACTGTCATTCAGACGCACAGAGTTTTACCATTTCTATCATAATCCAATATAACAATTGTCTAATAGTACGTTGGGCTTCTTTAGTGTGTTTTAACTTATTCTATAGATTTGATATGCTTTATTCTATAAACACTCTTAAACTTACATCTTTCTACTGTTGATATGTACATATTAACTGGTTACTTTTTCCAATGTGTTATTAATAAAGTAAATCTAGTCATTATTCAGTCATTGACGATAAAAACAGAGTTATCATGACCTCTTGGTTAGAGCTTGTGACCTTTTTAATTCCCCCCCTCCTCCTCACACGTCTCCTATATTTATCCTCAGATGGGTGGACTGCCTGTCCTGTGTGGGAGGCGAGCTGAAGGTGGCGCTGCTGCTGCAGAACAACACGGTGGAGACGTACAGCCTGAAGACTTCTGACAAGACGCCCACAGCCAATAAGACGTCCCGCCTCACACTGGGCGGACACCGCACCGACGTCCGCACGCTGGCCTTCAGCTCCGACAACCTGGCCGTCCTCTCGGCCTCCGGGGACACCGTCAAAGTCTGGAACAGGTGAGGAGAAGGACACATTAAAAGCCATTTTTGCATATGCTTGCCACCTCTATGACGGTACGTCCACACAGCAGCTTTAAGAAAATCTTGGAGGTGGGCGTGTCTGAGAGCTTGGGAATTTTTTGCGAGCAACGCGACCAACAACCAATCACATGAATCTCCCGCCCCCGACATACAAAGCAATAGCAATGTTAAAACGAAGTAAACTGGATATAAAATCCCCAAACAGGCGAAAACCTACCAGTTTCACCCACTGTCTCTGCCACCTCCCTCCATGCCTGGTTCCTCCGGGTTGTATCCCGGTAAATAGTTACTGGTCGTAAAGAACCGGGTGATTTGCTACCGTAATTTCTCGTTTGGAATATGAGGAAATGAACTGCGGTATGTCTCTCCCAGCTTGCA
>NW_011358347.1:0-320 GCF_000735185.1 Notothenia coriiceps | reverse complement strand
TTGTACTGTCAGATTTGCATAAACGGGATTTGTTTGGCTGGCGCTTCCAGCTCAGCTTCAAAAGTTGAACATTGCTCAACTTTTGAATCCTTAAAATCCTGGAAATCTTCGCTTTGCTTCCCCACAATGCAGTTGGGCGAAAAGCGAGTCAAAGTGACGTCACTCCATTCAAAGTCAATGGGCAGAGAAGCGTTGGAAGCGTTGGAAGATAGACTAACTCTGAGACAGAGGTTCAGCTTTATAATCCTGAACGTCACCAAGCGCCCTTTCTATTCTCTTCAGAACACAGGACTGTATTCGTCATCACGGACAGAAGATAA
>NW_011358346.1:0-2886 GCF_000735185.1 Notothenia coriiceps | reverse complement strand
CCCAAGTTGGAAACATTTGCGTTACATCAGCATGTGTAACAGTTGTAAATATGCAGTGGTGTTTATTTGTAAATCATTTAGTATAATCACACAAATTCTGTGTTTTATTTAATAATTCTGTGTTCTTTATTTATTGATTGTTCAATACCTGACAAGGCCGGAGATGAAAAACTTGGGTCGCAGGTTCCTCAACAGTGCATCACAGGACATCTATCAATATGTGTGTATACCTCCACCATTAAACTGTCATATTCTGCACATTTCTTATACTATCTACATACATCTTATAAGAGTATACTACATATGTATAATATCAGTTAAAATAAGTGCTTAAACATACAGTGGTTAACATTGCAGGAAAGCAATATATTAGTACTTTGTCAGGCTTAATATGTATACCCCCAAAGCTTTTTTCTTATTCAAAATAAGACCTTAACCTAAAGTATTCTTTAATGTTTAAATAAAGCCTTATTAGTTTGTCTGTCTGTGTCTCCTATTAATATCTAATAATAAAAAAAAAATACATTTCAATAACGTGCTTTAACCACCAGGTGTCCCTTTCTATCAGTTGTGCACCGTTATGGTGTAAATATACCAATATACTGATTGGATCAAATATAAAAGTCAGTCGAATTAGTATTGATACTGCGAGGATACTTATTTTGTGAAGAGAAATTGAAGATTCTTTTTAATTGCTGATATATTTATGATCCACGTCACATATTCAGTTTCGGCGGCAGTTGTTCATGTTTGTCTAGAAGTCTTCTCATCAGGGCTCTATAAATAGCGAACTACGGCAGATATGTAATATTTAATGCAGCCGAACCGTGTATTACAATGCCGTTATGTGATGACCTCCAAAGAGAAAATCAAGCAAACTCGGAATAAAGTATCATTTTATTTTAAAAAAATGTTTTCGTATTTCACATAAACAGGAAGTCCAGTTAACTAAAATGTCCATGCGGAACAATACCCCAACCTATAGATCCGTGGGTGAATAATGTAATCATCACATTGCACACATCCCTTCACATTTAAATTTAAATTTACATTAAAGTATTTCGTGAGGCCTTCTAAAATGTTTTTAAATATAATTAGGGTTATAGTTGAAGAGTTTGTAAATGACTGCGTTGCCTGTCAACGCAATCATTTACAAAATCTATATAGAAGCCATATGGACATCCCGGAAAGTTGAAAATGTACGCTAAGGGGCGCCCCCTTGCGTTGGAAAAAGCAGACACAGGGGACTTGACATAACGTCAACATAGGCCGACCTGGGAGTGAGGATGTGTTGTGTGAACATAAAAATAATTTGTGTATAAATATGTGATTTGTATATGTAAAAGACCATCCACAAATGCATTTAAAAGATTTGCAAACTCACAAATAAATGTGCAAGTGTAAAACGGATCTGCAAATACGCTAAATATTTTCACAAATAAAAAAAAGATCTGTGAATATCTCTTTAACATTTACAACTTTCGATCAGGCATTTGTGAATCCAATTTGTATTTGTCGAACAAAAATGTGCTTGCGGATCTCAAATCTCTGCTCGTGAATCTCACATTTCTGCTTGTGGATCGTCTTTTTATACACACGGAATTTAACCATTGCTTTAAAGCGTGTTGGTTTAGTGAAGGGAATCAGAAAACATTTTCAAGTTTTAATCTAAATTAATTCTACTTGTCGTAATAGTTGTTTAATGAGGAAATGTTCCTAGCTTCCCCATTTTGTGCCACTCAGTTTCAGTCTCAGTCTGGTGCCATCATAAGTGATGTTTGATAAATAATGACTGCTGTGTTGTTTTCACTTTCACTGTATTCAATATCTTAGGTTTGTCATTTAAAATATATTAATTCTTGAGATTCTCTGTTAACCTTATTTTGTGTTGGATTAAAAACCCCATTTACAGAAAACCAGTATACAATGTTTGCCCTTTGCTGAGTTAGCTAGTAGTCCGGGAAAGCAGATATCTCAGCCAATTAATTATCAGTGATTGTACAGTCAATTTATTTTGGGATTCTCTCCTTGCACTTATTAAAAGGCTAAACAGATCATTAGGATTTGCATGGCCAGAGAGAGAAAAAATAGACACTTTGAAAAGGTTATATTAACTCTAATTGTTGTGATGTAATGTAAAGACACCCTTTAAATAATTCAGAATTGAGACATGATGTCTGGAAATACACCCTGGATCAGACAGAGTGGACCTTTTACATTCAGCATATAGGCAATCAATAATATGCTTGTCAAAGCAGAAGGGTTGGTTAAATTATGGACAAGTAGCCTACCAATCATTAGCATAAACGGTGTGCTTTATTAGCCAGAATAATTTCATTTACTTAAAATGTCCCTATTAATATACATATCAAGTGTGGTGAGGCACATACATCTTGCTGGAAAGACGACCTCAATAAACTCTCTGAATATTATAAAGTCTGTCAACTAGGGCCGGCCCGTAGCACTGGCGACATAGGCGGTCGCCTGGGCGCCAGACGTGGGGGGGCGCTGCGCTGTTAGTTCTGGGAGGGAAAAAAACATTTTTGACTGTTTGGCTCATCCTAATTTTCAGCCTTGAAATGTAACAACATTTATAATTAAGTCAAGGTAACGCCCTTTTCAAGGTGGTTTGATACTTTTATGTGGCTATACTAGCATGAGGAAAATGATGGGTACATTTTGTAATTTCTTTCAGTAGTAAAGAAAGGAAACATATTTGATTATTAATGCAGAACCGTCTTTGAATTAATAAAAAGCAGTTTAAATGCCAATTTTTGTACATTTATATACAACAATAAATATTTGTGAGTCAGTGTGCGAAAAAGTACAAGTCCCACCGTCCGGGACGTGTTATTTACAATATCGGACAAGTAGATCTTTCAATTG
>NW_011358345.1:0-203 GCF_000735185.1 Notothenia coriiceps | reverse complement strand
ACACACACACACACACACACACACACACACACACACACACACACACACACACACACACACACACACACACACACACACACACACACACACACATTACCCCTTTCCTTCTAAGTCTTAGCAAATGATACATAAATACAGACATTCATTTAATCCTCTGACCTCTCCCTGGGTACTCGGTACAGACCGGTATGTTTACAAATCCT
>NW_011358344.1:0-4015 GCF_000735185.1 Notothenia coriiceps | reverse complement strand
TCATTTTGAAACGTGTATTACAATTAAATCACGGTAAAATAGGTTAATTTTGTCGTAGTTGGTTTCCACCACAGTATTTACATGGAAATAAGCCCCGCCCCCTCTCCAGCGCGTCCTGTTTGAATGACAGGAGTAAACACAGCTGACAGCCGCGGTGAAACTCCAGCGGGGGTGAGAATATTCGCATCGCGTCCGTTGTGAACGCAGCATAATGCAGTTCAGAAACCACTGTTCTGACGCTTTTAAAGCAACTTCGAGATTTTAACACTATCAGGGGCACACGGGCCATGGTGGCCGTAGGACGTACAATTATTTTCGGGGCTTCACGGCCAGACCGCCGTGAAAATCCTACCCTGGTGCACTCGCAGCACTCACATTCTATGACTGAGTGACTCTCTGTATCACGATAGATATGATATCTCTGAAAAGGCATATCGTGGAGACCTAATATCGTCTCGACGATATATATCGTCATATCGCCCATCCCTACCTTGAATATCCCCCTGTACACTTATATGCTTTCACAAAATATATTAGAGCAAGCAGTGCAAGATTTGCTAATGAAAATTGATTTAAAAGTTTGATTGATTTCTCCTTGATTTTCAAAAGGTACAATTGGAGTCAGAGGGTCACACTGCTGTACAGCCAACCGACTTCTTCCTTGGTGAGGATTGTCATTCATCTCTACTCATCATCCTCAGGAATGAAGACATTGCAGAGCACATTTGTGAGGTAATTGTTCTGCTTGAGACAAAGATTATGACAGGACTTTTTCAATAAGTATTCACGCATTAATGACTCTGATATTTCAGGTCCCGCATTTGCTTGAGCTCAGGAAGTCCCCAGTTGTGCAGTTCACTGGAATTGACGAACCAGATGATGTTGTGAATCTAACCCATCAAGAGCTTTTCACAAGGGGTGGCTTTATAATGTTCGACAGAGCAGGCCTGGAGCACCTGAACCTTTGTAGGTGCACTTTTCACTGAAAAAACAAATGTATTGTTATTTCATATTGTGTTATTTAAGCAGACAATTGTACTCATTATATAAACTTTGTATTAATTTGAAGGCAACATCAAAAAGACTTCAGAGGTTTTGCAAGAGCTAAGCAAAACGGGGAAGTGGAAATGGATGTTGCACTACAGAGACAGCCGTTGGCTAAAAGAAAATGCAAGGTAGGGGTTAACTTTTGAAAATATGTCTACAAAAAACCTCCCTATATAGCAATACACAGATGTTCAAACTTATTTGGGATAATTTATACTATATTTCTGACCTGGCACTAACCATGGTTTTCCATAAATTGAGATATTTAAATTGAGATATTTTTCACAGATTTTCCTAATATTTTCAGATACCATAGTGTCATCATTTTATGAAAGAATAAGGCCGAATGCAAAGTTTAAAACCTACTCTCATATGCAGGTTGAGTTTGGAGGGAAAGGAGAAGCAGAACTACCTGAACTGTTGCCAAGAAGCTGGAATATTGGAGGTCTTGCCTTATCATGAGTGCGACCTCATGTCAAGAGATGGGCCAGACTACCTTGCTTGCTTGGTCCGTTTGCAGGTCCAGAATATATCAGCACGTTACCCTGTGTTTATAACCGGTGAGACACTAATCTACAAATACATTATCTGTACCTTTTACATTCAATGAGACTCACGATACTGTCGTTTAATTTTGAAGATGCCGTTTGCAAGAACTCTACAATTAACATCCCAGTAATTGCTTTCAATGATTCATTTGATTGGACTTTAGAAAAAAAAAAAAAGATCCTCAAAAGTCAACCTGTAGAGGTTTTAGTCATTGTACAGTGCAAAAAAAATGACATGTTTTTCTTATTCTTACAGACACAACGGCAGAAAACGCATTTGGAAAGAAAGGAATATTAACAATGACTTTCGACTCTTTCCTGACGTATTCTCCAAGCTTAACACGTACAGCCTGAACTGGAAAAAGTCAGATGGCGTATCTTAAGTTGTGCTATTCAAGAACACAACAATAACAAAAACTCACTCGATGCGAGTAATTTACCTTGATATGGTGATTTCAAACCTACTACATTTTATTATTTATTTTTTGACGAGGCCTTCAGCAGTTAATCTCTTTTGTATGAAGCAATTTATTTGTTATTTGACATTATTTTTCTATAATGGTTTGCAATTTATCGTTATCAGTTAATGGATAGAGCTACACACATATTGAAATAAAGGCAGGTGTAGTGTATATACTGTATGCATTTTGTATATTTTGTAAATTGTATTTTTACAGTGTATACTAAGTTGTGTTGTGTTAAATGTTGACTTCATTCAAGGAGGTGATACTGAATGTTCAGTCTGCTTTGGTTAGGCAGGGTTTTTGTATGAGCATGGCTCAAAGAAGAACCTTCAGATACAGCCATGACATTAGTGTTTCAGGCGGTTTCAAATATTTTATATATTTAAGTATTCTGACACTGATTCTTAATTATTGACTTATATATAGTTGAAGCTTAGCAATTTATCATTTTGACTATGCACTTGTGTTCATATTTCATGACTGTATAGAGATATTTTACTGAGAATAAAGTGGTTTGTTTGTTTTGCTTTAAGGAAAAAAAAAATGTTTCAATAACAATGTAAGCTTTGGGGGAAGACTCAGGTTTTAAGTTACTTTCAGTCCATTCACACATTGGCAATACAAAGCCACTCATAAATGAAAAATATTACATTTCAATATCAGTAGACAAAATTAGGATGTGCAAATCTATCCAAAGTGCTTTTACCCGATCCTTAGCATGTTATACTATTTGTGGAGTTTAAGTCTAAAATTAGGTCTTCTGGAGATGTAATCAAATTAAGTTATTGAATAATACTGCATAATAATGCTGGAGGAATTCTGAGGTGAGGGAGGTGTGAAGGTAATGTAAAAAAAGAAAATGTCTGACTGCACATTGTGGCACATGCCTGAGTTCTGCTGATTTATTCTCCAGCTCATAGCCTCATCCATTCAAGCCTCCAGGAAGTGCGCCGGACTCTGATGAAAATAATAGGCTTGTTTGAGACGCGTTGCGGCTCGCCTCGAAAGTAGACGAGAATAGCCGACGCAGCCGGGAGAGGTCTCAAAAAGCTCGCCTGAAGTCGGACAGCTCCGAGTGGGCTTCGACTTCGGCTTCTTCTTCTTCTTCTTCTCGTCTCCTCTTTTTTGGCGGATTGCAAACAACTTTAATGTGCATACCTCCACCTCCGGAGTCGGCTTGACTAAGTTTGCATTTATAAAGAGAATGCACACATGTGTTTAATCGTTAATGTCAGATATGTATTAAGTAAATACATTTGTTCCTGCTCAAGATTAGATTCAACTCTATTGTTATTGCACATATTACAGGTACTGAGACAACGAAATGCAGTTTAGCTTCTAACCAGGAGTGCAACAAGCAGTAAAGTGAAAAGTAATGTACACAATCTACAGAATAAAAGATAGAATGAAGTGAATGATGAATAAACAGTGAGGGTGTGAATCGTATGAATACACTAGATATACACAGCAGCTTGTGAGCAGTATGAATATGCTAAGATATATAAAGTATAAAAACGGTAAGCAGTGCAAGTATAGTATAACATATATATATATTAATTTCATGATGATAAACATTGTGGAACAATGATGAAAAATGTGAATGGAAGTGGCGACGTAAAACTGACACCAAACAACAACACATTTTTGCCGAGACAATTGGAGAGTTTCATCAGCAGCACGGGGTAAAAACCACCAATGAGCGCTCAGCTCGAGATACCAGCGAGTCGTTTCCGATCAAGCATTTCGCTTCCGCAGCCCGTGGAGAGGAACTGCGCCGCCTCGCCGCTCCTCGCTCTCAAGGCTGTGGGCGTCTTTGTCCCGCGAGATTTCAACGTCTCATGTGAGCGAGCCTCCAGAGCAAGTCGGACAAAATGACTAACCATCATGCAACGCGCAGGTTTCGCTTGTCTCTGTCACTACCCGATTCGTCCCCCTTCCCGATCGGTACTGCGCATG
>NW_011358343.1:0-1718 GCF_000735185.1 Notothenia coriiceps | reverse complement strand
TTACGGCCTCGCCTGCTGATTTTAATTTAACCATATATCAGCCCGATCGTTGATTTTTATTAAATATCTGATCGGATTGGCAAAAACTTCAAAATTTGTATTGACCGCAATGCAAATGACAGTGCTGTTTTCCCCAAAAAGTGGGCGGGGCCGTAATTTTTGCCCGGAAGTTACATAGATAGCGAAGTCCTTTCCGGGGGACCTCCATGGGACCTTATTTCGGAAAACGTATGTATTGAAGTCAATGGCGGGAGAAACATTATCTTTCGATCCCGTTTGAATTGTGCCATGAATTACACATATGATGTTTGCCAATTTAAAAGATAATTTTGCCAGTCAAAAAAATACAAATGTGTCGTAAAACTGTGAAGTAGCACTTTTTTTGTGTGTGAAACCGCTCAATGAACTACATCTCCCGTCTCGCACCACACACCAAGACGGCCGTCACGTTGGCACATTTCACTTCTTTCTTTCAGAATGAAGCGAAAAGTATTAAAAGAGGTGAAAATCACTACAAGTCTGGGCATGTTGAGAGCTGTACAAACATCAATTTGTGGCACAATTCAAACGGGATCGAAATATAATCTTTCTCTCCCCATTGACTTCAATACATACTTTTTCCGAAATAAGGTCCCATGGGTCGGAAGTAGATGGGCGGGACTTCGCCTCTCTTGAGAGTAATGGCGGTCAATACAAATTCTGAAGTTTTTGCCAATCCGAAATGTTTGAAAACCGTGGTTTTTTGGATCTTCAGAGAGCCCGATTACGATGGACAGTCAGGCAAAAAAAAAATACATTAAATCATTTGAAAATCGACAATAGGGTTAAATAAAATCAGTTGGCGAGGCTGTAATTTTGCCAGCTGTTACGGCTTCTGCCCATTCACTTTGAATGGGGTGACGTCACGTTTCGCCAAACTGCATTGTGGGGGCGAAGCAGTTGCTCGCTGCAAAGAGTTGAGCAATGTTCAACTTTTGAAGCTTCAGCCAATCGAATCATGCCAGTACAAGATCTCACCAATCAAACCGCTGCTTGTGTGTCCGGGGCGGGAGATTCAGGTGATTGGTTGTTGGTCTAGCTTCAGACATGCCTGCTGGCAAGCGACAACGCACGCCGATGTGTGGACGGGCCGTTACTCTCATGAGCGAGGCGTGCTGTGTCGTTTATTGGACCTCAAACATAATAAAAAAATCCAGAGTTACGTTTTTCTTTACTTCCTCTGACAGTAAGGCCCAATCCCAAACTGCCCCCAGCACCCTAACCCTACCCTTCCGTTTGCGAGTTCGCGCGAAGGGTACCCCACATTAAGTGCTGTTCCAAACCAACGAGTGTGGAGCGGTGTGAAGGGGGAGTGGGCTATCAAGCCCTCAAAAAGCGAGTCTGCAGCGGTGCTGACTGGAGACCGGTCTCTACCTGACCGGTCTCACAACACAACACAATTAAAGATGTTTGTAGTTTTATTTGAGTTATTAATTTACATTTTTTTTCAAAGAGATGCTGATTTGAAACCGTTGTTACATAGTTACGGTTACAGTTACATTTCCTTATTCTGCCAGAGAGAGGGGAGTTTGTCCCAAAGCTTGCCGCTGTATTTACTCCCTCCATCTGACAGGAGGGAGCCTCATGTGTCACTCCACGGAGTTCACTCCGTCACGGAGGGGGAGTGTGTAGGGGTAGGGTGTAGGGCAAGGGCACCCGAAGCGGGGGGGCCAGGGGGC
>NW_011358342.1:0-1484 GCF_000735185.1 Notothenia coriiceps | reverse complement strand
CCCTTTTTGGTACAAATTCAACAGTTGTGCTGACAAGATCACTACTTTTCCATTTTTATTAATGTGTTTTTTTCCACGTTTTATACAAAAAACTCTCTTAACGTCTACACATTTAATGTCACCCAGATTTTTATTAATTTTTTTGACTTTGTAAATAAATTTGGGAAACAACATTTTTCACTTTTGTTGTCATGAAAAGATAAAAACATGCAAAAAACTTGAATTTGTAGTCCAAATTATACATTTACAAGTTTTGGAACTTTTTGCACTTTTTCATACACTACATCAAAAGAAAAAAGATAAAGGAAAAAAAAAACATTATGTACACACATCTTTTTACAGTGAAGTAAAGTTGAAAATATCAGATGATGACTAAGGCAAATGAAGTGTACATAGATTAGACCAAAACAGTTTTTTTGTTGTTTTTTGTAAAATACTACATCACTCCAGAAACAAAAGAAAAGAAATCTGCTACAAAAGTATGATTCATAACTCCCTTTATTTGCAACCAGCTGCATCATTTTAATTTTTTAGTGAAAAAGTCTAGAAGTCTAGCGTACTGTACAGTGCTGTTCTTAATTGTTTTTCTTTCCATCCACACTAACAGATGATCCTTCATTTAGCGTCTTTGTGTTTTATTTAAATAATCTTCAACAAACAGGAGCGTAGTGTAACCAAAGAGAAAAGCATGTAAGCATACCAGAGTGTAACATACTTAGTTTGAAATCACTCCAAAAGTCAGTACCATTAAAGCCTTGAACATAAAACTAATCATTTAGATCCAAAAGAATGTACAAAAAGGCACATTATATCCCAGTGCTTCTGTACTGTGAAATTCAAGTGTAACTGAGCGCATTCAATACCAACAATCCAAGTGGCGACAGTCCACCAGAGTTCCCTCCCACATTCTCCATAACTGGACCACAGCCTATGCCAAAGCTTTCAACAAGCATATGTATGCGTAGACTATAACAATAAGCCTAGGTTGGTTTTTGAAAAAAATTCTGAATCAATGTTTATTTTTTTTGTTTTCTTTTCTGTCACAGTTCCATCACTCTCTCGGGGGAATATCAGAAGCTGTCCATGTCCATCAACAGGAAACCTTTTTTCTTTAATTTTAACTTTTTTTTCATCTCTTCATCCTTTTCACGTGGAGTGGCTGAGCATCTTAGTCATCGTTTCCACCGTACATGTCTGCCAGTTTTCTAAAGCGAGGGCCCCAGTCGTTGAGGTAGTCGTAGTCCTGGTCGCCCCCACTGCTGGAGGAGTTGAGGGAGCTGAGGGAGCCAGCTGTGGAGCCGCTGCCCTCGTAGTCGAACACTAGCAGGGAGTCGTAGGGGGGGGCCGTGGGGTCGTTGTCTGCCGCCTTAAGTCCCTGCACAGAAGGAAAGAAAAACTGCCGTTAGATGAGAAGATTAAGCCACGTCTGCTCAGCAACACTGTCTGCTCCGAGGAGTGAGCCGCATCATGCACCTCCCCCCCCC
>NW_011358341.1:0-1414 GCF_000735185.1 Notothenia coriiceps | reverse complement strand
TGTGTGTGTGTGTGTGTGTGTGTGTGTGTGTGTGTGTGTGTGTGTGTGTGTGTGTGTGTGTGTGTGTGTGTGTGTGTGTGTGTGTGTGTGTGTGTGTGTGTGTGTGTGTGTGTGTGTGTGTGTGTGTGTGTGTTTGGGGGATACAGTCTGTACACATTTACAGTTAGGAAAATAACTTCTTGTCTGAGTCCACTCCGTCTGAAAACCTCTCACAGTGATTTTTTATATTTACAATATATTACAGATATTGCCTCTGAACACTATACATCCCAGAATGCTCCTCTTCATCAGACCGTCCTCAGAATCCTTCATTTACACGACTTTCATCAACCTCAGCCAATCAGAGCTCTGGGTATGAAGGCAGGAGCCAGGGTGTGGACACACCTGAATAACAACAACGTTCTGCTGCAGAGGTCATGTATTCCCCCGAGCTGCACAGTGAAGTCAGCTTCTACAATTATAACACAAATTCTGTTGTTCACAAAAATCAATGATGGTGTTTCATGTCTTTGTGCGCTATGACATCACAATGTAACTGTCTCTGTCTCCAGCACTAAATGTGCCTCTCATTCAATGACTGGTCCCAGCACGGCCCCCCCAGTAAAGTGACTCGATGGAGAATCGGAGGCTTTAAGTTTAATGGGATCTTCTGTATCTATTCACAGTCATAGAGCACTGGAGTTTCCCTTAAGCCCCGCCCCGACATTAAGCCCCGCCTCCAACCAGTACGCCTCGTGCTGGGGAGTTTATTACAGAAAAATGATCCGCTGATTTACAGACGTCTCTTCACTTTTCGATGTAAGTCAATGGGGGAAAGTATCTTTGGGCCAACATGACGTCACGGTAGTTGTAGTACCTCCGTTTGGCCACTACAGAAATTAGCTTCAACGTCCGGCGCACTTCCTGGTGGGGGGTTAAAGTCTTCCTCCCTTTAAACCCAGGGCTCTGATTGGCTCCTACAATAATAACCAGGAGGCAGCTTTTTGCAGGTTGTATGTCCGGGTTCCCTCCCACACTGCCTCACACCTCCTGCTCTCAGTCTGCTGGGGTTGTGGAGGGGTGTATGACAGTGTGATGCCTCTGGGGGGCGTAGACCTTCAGGTGGGGGTCATGACCTTCAGCTGGAGGGGGGAGGAGAGGACGGGGAACAAGGGGAAGGACTCGGACTGGAGGAGGAATCTGGTTTTGGTGAAAGACGGAGCTCTGGTTTATCTTCCTCTCTGGTTCCTCCTCCTCCTCCCTTCCCTCCTCCACTCCCTCCCTTCCCTCCCTTATCTCCTCCTCCCTTCCCTCCCCCAGCTCCCTCCAGACCCTCAGAGTTCTCCAGCATCTCCTGGATGAGAGGGGGCATGCAGCCGGGGATCTCCATCTTCAGAGAGATCACTCGCTCTGCTCCTGCAACACAGGGAGGGAG
>NW_011358340.1:0-3218 GCF_000735185.1 Notothenia coriiceps | reverse complement strand
TCGACCTGACCCCGCCAGATAGAGTTGCGGCCAGCTTTGATGCCCCCCCCCCGACTCCCCAGAGCTCCCGCACACACAAGGGAATACAAATTGGAAAGATCCTCTGCAAGTTTACAAATTTCACAAGGCGTGAAACTGTGATAAAGACGACTTTGACTCTGTTTGGATAAGGCATTATGTGTTGGCAAGGTTTATTGCCAAGTAGGTTTACACTTACAAGGAATCTGCTTTGGTGTATAACTATGCGTAGATACACATAATGAAAGGAATGTGGTTATAAAAATAAAGAAGATTTAAAGTACTAAAATAAAGAAAATCACACATTTAGCGATAAAATATATACTAGTATACCAGCCTTTCAAGACAGCTGTGCAATTTTTATAGGTAGCAATAAACGGTAATGGAGAAAATACAGTAGAATTGGCAAGGTTCACAGTATTTAGTAAAAGGAATGGCTCACATGATAATGCACTAATGTAATGCACTGTGCCTGTAAATGGAGTTAAGATCCGGCTACATACGCTAAAGGCACAACATCTCACACACTCGCAAAGCTCGTGGTCATTGTGAGCAAATCTTATTTTAAAACTGTGAATCCTGCAGAGTCCTCTGAACATTTTGCACATTTCTGTTCAACTCCGCCTGTCTGCTCAGCTCTCCACTTTAAAGGGGACCTATCATGCAAAATGCACTTTTTGATGTCTTTTATACACAAATGTGTGTCCCCGGTGTGTCGGGGGACTCACAAAGTGTCAGAGAACACAACCCTCTCTCTTTTCCTCCTTATCCAAATCTGTAAAAACGGGGGAACAACAGAGCTGATCCAGTCCATGCCTAAAGTGCATGATCTGTTTGGTAATTTGAGCAAAACACATGTTTTTTATATATTTTTATATGACCCATAAAATAGGACACCTTTAAATTCTAGTATTCTGTTATATTTCTACTATAGTTGTACAATGTACACTTATGATATTCCTTGCATATGTAAACCTACAATAAACCTCATTCTGATTCTCAATGGTTAGTTTCTTTTCGGTCGTCTTTCAAGAAACGCTCTGAGCCACTGGAGTTCTGAATTCCTGAGGCAGGAGAGTGTTTCCCCCTCAGGCCAGAGTCCTCGCTGAGTGGGGGCTAATTCTGTCGTGGCCGTTGTCCAGACATAACACGGTGGCTCTCGAAATGCTCTTGGGGATTAGCCGATCGGCAGCAAAACTGCTGAAACCATCCCCGCCAGTTTAACTCTCTGGAGCTCTGAAAAGCCCCCGTCCCCTCTCCTCCCCACTTCCACACAACAACTGTTCCCTCTCTACAACCCATTCACACCCCTTACTTCCTGGACACACCTTCTCCCAATTGCTCCCATTACCAGCGTTTGATGTCTGGTGCAGCTTGCGCTTCCAGATGCCCCTGAGCAGCGAGGAAGCGGGCGTGTGCGTCTGTTTTTTCTTTTTCTAAACGCAGATGACTGGTCATTAGATTGGCTTGTCAGATCTGTTGCCAGTTGCCGCAGTTCTCACCTCTCGCAGCCCGGCGTGGAGCTGCACCTTCTTGTGTAACAGGCTCAACATGAGAACCAGATAACTAGAGATGTGCCGATCCAAAGTCACTTTATCTCGCAGCTGGTGTGTTGTGATTGATGGGTTTTTAGAGACGCTGATGCCTTCGAGCACACGTCACAGTCGTAAAACTATATACCACTTCACTCAGGCTTATCCCAAAAGGGTGTGAGTCATTGTTTTAGCGACTGATTGACATGTGTTACAGCAGGTGCCTGCCTTGTTAGTGTTAGTTACTTTCCCGTGAGTGTAAGCGTGTTGGCTTCTAACAATTAATCTCCTGAATTGAACTGGGAAACATCCCAAGAACTCACATGTGCAATTTATAGGACCAAAGTCACAGTTTCCATTGAGCTGACATGTTCCCAGACCAGGGCCTCTGAACGCTCTCATTCCAACAAAATGACATCCGTGGACAGAGCTGATGAGCAAAGGTGTCCCACCATGTGTTTGCACTGGATTGAAGACAAGACATCAAATGATAGTGTGCTTGTGATTAAGTTCCATGTCTCGTGGCATCTGTAATCATTGTCTGGGTCCAGATGAAAAAGCTGTGTTGTGTGTTTATCAGCTGTTTCAGGTCCACAGCTGTCCCTTGGAAGTAGAGAGCTTCCCATAAATAATAAATACGTAGTACATTTGTTTGGCCCGGAGCCAGCAGCATATGTGCTCTTTTTTTTCTTTCGGAGTGTGGTATGTGTGCGTCAGGGTTTTCTTCACTTTATACCTTTTGATCTGTGCTATAAAACGCAGATCTCTTGGGGACAGGGACAGATGATTGCATTTTTCAAACGAGAGAGAGAGAATTTTTATTTTCTCCAGATGATTCCACCTGCTTTTAACTGTTTCAAGTCTTTCTGCAGGTTTTTACAGCCTGACGTTGCTAAAGGGGTTTGAAGTAGTTACACATGACATTTGTTGCTTGCTTTTATCAAAACAAGTTCAAGGAGGAGATTGTTAAGAAACCAGCTTTCTTAGATTACACTTATCGATTTGATCTATAGCACTTCAAGCTGTATCCAACTTTAAGTCTCTATGGCAGCCTAAAAGTGTTTGCTTGCAACTTATTTTGATGTATAATAACATGACAGTTATTGAAACAAGTTGAAGAAACCTGGATTCAAATCCAATGCATGCTTTTTTTCCAGTAGGAATGGAGATCTTTACCCTTACGGCCCGTCCACATAGCAGCTTTGAAAAAATCTTGAAAATCTTGGAGCTGGGCGTGTCTGAGAGCTTGGGGATTTTTTGCGAGCAACGCGACCAACAACCAATCACATGAATATCCCGGCCCCGACATACAAAGCAAAAAACCCCGGTTCTTCTCCACTCAGAATATGTGCAGAAAGGAGTATGACATTGTGTGCATTAATGTGATGCATATAGTCTATGATGTGGCAGAGGTAAAGTGTCAGCGGGAAGGGCTATGATGAACATTTATGAGATTAATGTCTATGGTGCTATTTTATGCTACATTCCATGCTGGCTAAAGATACTGTCTATGCTTGCTAGCAATGTTTAAACGAAGTAAACTGGATATAAAATCCCCAAACAGGCGAAAACCCTACCAGTTTCACCCACTGTCTCTGCCACCTCCCTCCATGCCTGGTTCCTCCGGTTTGTATCCCGGTAAATAGTTCTGGTCGTAAAGAACCGGGT
>NW_011358339.1:0-3299 GCF_000735185.1 Notothenia coriiceps | reverse complement strand
TGTCTGGAGGTTGAAGTCTCCGAGAAGTACAGCGGGAGGGCCAGTTTCAGGGATGTGTGTAAACTTTGCGCACTGCCACTCCAACATCCAATCACAGAGCTTGAGGACTGATCACAGGGTTTGTCAAGCTAAGCACATGGTGTAGTCCCAAACGATAGCTGAGGATTCTGGGTAGTGTAGTGTCTTCTGCCATCCAAAAACTCTGAATCGAATTGAAGGGGGAAAATACAAAAGCATTGTACACAATTCAAACCAATCAATGTTGTGTAATTAACAAGGATAATCTGGTTTTTTTGAGTTGATGAGTAGTGCAGATATCACTGTAAAATCAATCGACAGTAAGGAGCATACTTACTTCCGGGTGTAAAATTCTCCGTTATCCAATAGGAATGGACGCTCGTAATACAATAAAGGGGACATGATCATTATCTTTTAAATAACGTTAACTAAAGGGAACAATCTATTTGACACAGCTGAAGCTCTGGCCTTCCTTAAAAACTAACTAATTTAATAAAAATCACAGTTGTATTACACACAATGCACTGTTTTTTGAGAACAAAAATGTGTAACTAATGTAAATTTTACATTCTGACGAAAAATAAAAATGATTATGAATACAAATCAAATAAAAGAAGCCTCCCGTGAGTTACTACAAGCTATAAAGTAGATTTTAAAAACGTTTTATAGAATAAACGTTCACTGCGTGTGAGCACCACGACAAAGGAGCCTCATTCACTTTACATAGGGGTTGTTCGCATGGTGCCGACACGTAAATGTTGTTAAGGAGTCGTGGTGGAGACGCGCATTCTGGTGAGATCAGGTTGCGTTTTTAGATGATTTTTGATTTCTAGTTATTTTTTCAGTAGAGCTCATTTTCAGAGTGTAGTTGGGCGTTCATCTGCCGAGTTTTGGTAAATATATCGTTTGGTAGGGCACTAAATCCGCGGAGCACAAAACCTTGAGTCTTACGTGGGCATGGTGCCACCGGAAGTCTCTCACACCATATCTTACTGTCTTTCTTAAGCTTCAAGAAAACAAAACATTACCTCTGTGTTTTGCACCTAACTCACTTTGCAGAAGCATAAACATAGAAAAAAGACAGCCTTCGAGAAAAGACAGAAGACGAGAAGGTGAGGATTTTCTTTTTTGAATGTAGAGGACAGAGGAAAGGAATGATTGAAAGAAAAAAAAGGACAGTAGAAGAAATCATGTCAGTAGGATTGATGACAGAGAGAAAAAAAGTGAAAGAGTGTAGGGGGGGAGATAGCGACTTAGAGAAAGAGAGGTGAAAGGGGAGACAGGGATTGGCGGACAGTCATGCAAGCTGGATGGGAAATGCATTGAGCACAGCAGGAGGTCTCTCCAGTCGTTCCAGTTAACTGACTCAATAGAAAATAGGATGAGTGACTGGTCTGCTCAGGACAGGAGGGAAAAGATACAGAGAGGATGAAAAATCACCAAAACACTTTGTAGAAAATTCTTGGTCATACTGTAACATGTAGTCTGCTGCTAAAGGACATGCAACCTGATATGACCCGTGTTTGTAGAAATGGTGGTTTAGTTCTTCAAAAGTAAAAAAGGCCAGGCAACAGATTAAAGGCAAAAACCGAAATAAATGAATGGAGAAACGTACCAAGAGATAGGCATTGGATAAATTATTTGATGAAATCTGAACCCGACTGAACTGAAGACCAATGAAGGTTCTATGGGAGGGTTTGAAGGGGTCTGAAAGCACTCTCCACCACCATCATTAAAACTCCAAATTAGGGGGTATCATTTTGAAGAATCCCCCCCCTCCCTCAAGTAGGGTTCAACACAGTGTGAGTATCAGTAGGTGGTTTCCATCAAGCAGGGCTGAGCATTGAAGCCCATGCAGAGGTATCAATAACTGCAGTTCCTCAAGTGGCTAGTTGAGGCTGGCTTCAAAAGGAACACTCTCCATGTTAAAATGCTCAACTTTACAGAAGAACAATTTTGTGACAACTATACAGGGGTTAATTATGATATAACTCCTCTGTTTCAATTATATTTGGGTTTGAAGTAGGGCTGTTAATGTTACTCATGCGATTCATCTGGAAACCTTAACGCGTGAAAGAAAAAATACAAATAATCACATTAACAAGTTCAAACCCTGACTTCCTCCCGTAATTCACAGCCAGAGTTAATTTCCCTCTCCATTAATTTGACTGAACAAAGACCGGGCATGACGGAGCAGATTGGAGGTAGGGGTTAAGGGAAACTTAAAGATCCCCTATTATACTCTTTTTCAGCAATATATTATAGATCTTAGATATATACAAAACATGTCTCTGAAGTGATTGGCTTGAAATACCAAATAGACCATGCAATGTAGCATGTCATAAACCCCTCTGTTCCAAAAGTGCTGATTCTGTGTCTGTAGCTTTAAATGCATCAGACCTGATGATCCGCTGCTGCTGGCCACGCCCCTCTGAGAGATGATAGGTTTAAAAAAACACAATGATGCTGTAGGAGGAGATTCAGGTGATAAGATGGGCGGGGGTTACCCATTGGTTAGTTAATAAAATAATTATTTAAAATAATAATGATTGTGACATCACAAAGTTGCCCAATCTGATCAGCTCATTTTCAGACAGGTTTTTAAATAAATTGACCAGGACAAAAAGAGAGAGAATATTTGTTCCCGAAACTTTCCAAATATCTTTACACAGAGGGGACACACATGTTTATGTATAAAAGACATGAAAAAGTGGATTTTGCATAATAGGTGACATTTAAGTGTGCCTGCCCTCCTATAGGCCCAATCACTGGGGAATACGTGGAAGACAAAATGTTGTAATGTAATTTTTCATAATTCACCACTCTCATACTTTCAAACAGATGCTAGCAGTCATACAATGGCCAAGCACATCTAACCATAACAATCTGGAATTATTTTACTGAAGTTTGAGAAAAAGTATTCGGGGTCACGGTCAGCTTTCAATTGCATCCAGTGTTTACATCATTAAATACAATTTGGGTTAGCTCACGGGCAATGGTAATCTCTCACTTGCTGTTTAACATGTGTATTCTCTCCTTGTCTCGCTGTGATGCAATGTCAAATATAATAATTATTCTACTATTTTAAGCAATTTAAAGTGGCAAACTGTTTTGTTCATTTCAAATACACGGCTCCAATCATATTTAACACTAGAACCGTCAGAGGTCGCTGTATACCTAAAACCGATAACGGGTCAAATGTACCCGCTATTGATTCGCAAGGTACAATGTTCTTTTATTTATCATGTAGAACAGTGAGTTTTGATCGCACAGGGGATAGG
>NW_011358338.1:5564-11823 GCF_000735185.1 Notothenia coriiceps | reverse complement strand
TCCCCTTTGGGCATCACAGTATAAATGACCACCTGGGCAAAAGGGGCCAGGTTTGTAACCTGACGCAGTGGCACAGACAACTCTCCTTTGTTGACTGAACCATGACAAACCGAGAGAAAAGGAAATTACAATTATCACAATAAGTAAACACAAATAAAATACTTTTCTCATTCAACGAACATAATATAATAACCTGCGAAAGTAGCCTGATGCTAATGTAGGTACCAATAGGCACCTACATATTTCTTTTTTTTTAAATAAATGCCCAGCAGGTGGAGAGTCCACTGGTTGCAAAAACTCTGAATGCATAGAAGTCTATGAAATACATCATGATGTTAGTTTTGTACATTATGATCCCATTTAGAGTCAAATAGACAACGAAGTAGGTTGTGCATTTGGGCGTGGCTACCTTGTGATTGGCATCTGCTGACAATAATAGAAATACAATTATGACCAGATTAATCCATTTTGATGCCCATCTTAGTTTAAGTAGCAGTTGTTATTACCAATTCCCGCTTGAACAACAACTGGGAGACTCCCATGCTGAACAATTCCACCCCTGGACATCACCTACGAAGAAACATGACGCAGGCAGATCAATTAAATAATTACATTAGATATAGTTTTGCAATGCATCCTACAGTCTTTCAAGTTCAGTCAGACATTAGATTAGAAAAACAAGACTGTCCAACTAGTCAACAACGCAAAAAAAAACATGACATTTTGCTACTATCTTTCCCAGTCCGTTAGTGTGCTTCAGCTACAAACAAAAAGCTAGCAACATGGGGCTGATCTTTGCAAAACTGGTAATTCCAATGAGCTAATACTGACAGTACCTCATAACTTATTACACAAGTCTTACCAGGTAAAAGAATTGGAGGATCTCCTGGCCGTTCTTCAGCTCCGTCCCCTGGATTATGTACTGAGCACGCACCGTAGCGTCTTTGTCACAAGCCAGCTTCCCGTTCACCTGCATGAGTTTCAGGAAACTACTGCTCTTGGAGTAAAATGCTATGACGTTGTGGTATGCAGTCCTGTACTCTGGTCTGCGCACGTCTGCCACATAAGGCTCATTCACTTCCGTCTTTCTGGATCGCGCCTGTAGACCAAAAACAACCGCCTTCACTTATAGAAAGGTGCAGTATTGACTTATTTTTGAAGTCTAGCATATCAAGGGTTCCATAGTCAAAAAGCAACAGGATTTCCTTATTGGATTTCCGTCTAATGCAGAAAATATGCTTTGTGGCCAACACAAGTTTTTTTCCGCAGGATAATCTTCACATATTAACACCACTTTAAGATTTCTGAAGAGTAAAACACAATCAGCAGAAGTAAAAAGCTATAAACAAACTACATGATGGGAGCAAGCGCCATTTTTCTGACTCATAGAAGCTTTGGATATACAGCAGTGGGGTACCTACTGACATATTTTATATTGTAGAACCAAATGTGAAAATCTCGTAAATGTGTGTTAGCCACAGACCTTTTTTTCCGGCTGCTAACCACAAACACATTGGAAAAAACTCTGAGACAATGTAACCGGAAGTGGTATATTACCAAGTCTTTTCCAGATGTTAGGCCTTATCCCTGCACTCTACATACCTTTAACTATTACATATAAACCTTAATGATCTCAAAATGGGATACGTTTAAAAAATAATCTGCGCCCGTCTTGTTCACCTCCAACATGATCAATAGGGTGGAACATTTCTGGATTGTATAATTGATCAATAGTGAATTGGTTATAAATAGGAAGCTCTTGAACTGAATTCATTATTCTGCAGTAACCAACCTGTAGATTCACATTGTCCTTCCAGAGGGCGGTGTCAAAAGAAAATGAAGCCTTGCCATTCGTGCCTGTAGTCAGCGTTACTTCTTGAGAGTTGCCAGCAGACACATACACGGCCTCATTGGCGACAGCTTTGTTGTCTGGACCGATCACTTTGACCTGTAAATAAGTGAGAAAGCAGAAGCTAAAAGTTCTTCATCCATTCAACAAAGTGACACTTTCAAGTACTGTAGCACTAAAATTGTACACTTTGCGATGCTGGTCATTTAAGGGTTTAAGCCTAAAGGGGTTATTCCCTCTGGTCCTCTGTGTGATAGAAATATTCAAATGGTAAATATGTATGCAGTATCAGCTAGCATATTAGCAATGGTGATATTGGCCTACTTTTAATTCAGTAGGTGAGCCTATGTTCATAAAATTGTGTGTGTGAGCTTAACTGTATATATAAAACGGAGCATTTTCTGTCAACTCAGAATTCAGACTTTTTTAAACTGTATTGTGTGCTGCTCATTTCATTGTTGGTGTATAGGCTACTGCCTGAATATGCTCATTTTTCAAATATCTTGTTTTTCTCTTTTCTAAAGGTTACATTACATTTAAGTAAAAAACATTTTTTTGATATTTTTTACCTCTTATTTATTTCATATTGAGGTTATCAAAGATTTACAAATCAGGTTACATTGCCTTTAAATTTAGATGCTCAGATTAGGTTACATTTCTTTTTTTTACAGGTCGTAAACAAATGCATTTTCAAAGATACCCTCTCAACTGTTTGTGGATAATTTCCCAAACTGCGGTATCGCTGACTATCCACTAGCATGGATATGAATAACTATGTATCATGTGGTGTGGTGACGGCAGCTATATCGTAGCTCCCAGTGGTCTCTCTCCAAATACTTTTCCCTCGAACAAGATGCCAGGCTTGTATGCTTCAGGCACGTCCTCGAAGGTGACAGTTCTGACAATAGCGCTGAAGCTGGTGCGCCCTGTGCCTGTAAGAATGACTCCTAAATGGTAGAAAACATACAGATCACAGCTCATCAGGAACTAATGGTGATTACTCAATGAACAGTCAATGTTCCTGTGTAAACAGTCAAGCTACCTGTGCCGTACTCCTCCAATTCTGCATTCAGCTCAAAGCTGCCATCGTTCATGTTCCTGTTGAGTCGAAACACCGCCAAGTTCACAGTTTGTGAAGCACAGCCAGCTTTGTCAGTCTGGAAGATAATAGCACAAGTTAATTTCAACCCAAAAAAGAGAATTAGAGGGAGGAATAACAGCATGTCTTTCATTAATCTGGAGTACTCACCGTCAGTTCATAAGTCTTGCAGATATCTTTTTCCCTTTTACTTGAAAACCAGTACATTTGGGTAGCAATTTTGCAAAAAACTGCCTTGACTGAACCGACAACTGGTTTCCCATAGGTGTATCTGCAGGAGAGAGCACAAAGATTGAGGAATGCTGTTCAGGAATGGATAAATGGACATTTAAAATGTGTATTTATTGCAGTGCTGTACGTTAATCCCCAAAAGCCCAAAAATCCCCAAATAACTTTTAAGGTCTGTTGCTATTTGGTTGTAATAGCTATAAGCTGCTGTTTGTTCATTATGAATGTGTATTTCTGAAGCAATAGGCCATTGGACAAATGAGCTTTCGGTCCAGTGGGACATATTTTGGACTATTGGGGTGTTGGCCTTCAGATACCAGTGAACAGTTTTCTGTGTGAGACGCACACTCAGACACCATTTCCTAAAACAGTTGTATACTCTTGCAACAAAAAAAAATTGCGGGAGTACCAGTACAGCTTGTATTTTCGTTATACCAAAATTGAGGAGAATTACATTTTTGAATTTGTTTTTATAAAATAGCCACTATGCCAAATTTCATTGCCATTGCTAACCACTGTCGGTCTTTTATGTGGGACACTCACTTTCCACAAATCTTTAGCGTTGCCTCCCGGTCCAGGATGGAGATCACATTGGGTAATTCAACCTTTACCTCATATTTGGGCAAAACTGAAGGAGAGGAAAATTATTTAAAAATCGAACTGCTGAAAAGGTACATAGATCAAACATATAAATCATGTTGGTAATATTCAGCAAATAACTGCAGCAGACCGTATTCCTTGATGTCGAAGCTGCGGGATATTTGCTCTCCTTGGTCCGTTGTGGCAGTGATCACGTAGCTTCCCTGAACCGCCTCAGGAATTATGGGGTGGGAAATATCAAGGATACCGCTAACAAGGTTCCTATCCAACCACTGAGCAATGCGATTTGAATTGGGATCCTACATGAAGGCAGAGGCACATTTTGAGGTTGAGTTTAGACCCAGACATTTACTGGGGACTGATGGTGGTGGCTCATGGTGTCTATGCTCACAAGGATGTTTTTCTATCCTTCATAATAAGGCAACAAAAACCTTTGAGATTTTTTCCTGTAATTGTTACATCTTTTAAATTATTCAGATGGCAGTTTGTATAAAGACAATATATTACTTGTGAAAGTAAGTGTAATACCTTCGGTTCATGTCAATGTTTGTTGATTGGATTGTATGTTTGGCACTACAACTAGGGGTTGCCATAATCAAATGGAAAGCCCAAAACAATTTTAGAAATAGCCAATAATAAAACATTCTCAAAATGAAACAACACTGCATTTATGTACTCTATTAGCATATAATTATATCATTAGCAGGCAATGTGTATAAGGGTCTTGTACAGTAATCATTAGAGCCATTTACTCATACTATAACTTTTTGTCAGTCTTACCTGGAGCTCCACCACTTTGTACTGAAAAAGAAAATAACATTTTCAGTTGCATGTAGAATTTGTACAATATTATGCAAGAAGAATACAACTATAAAACAAATTCACAGAATATAAAATCAGCTTCTTCAATAGCAAACATTTACAATCCACAAACAGGAGGAGTACTGGGTAATGGGCAAGATTTACCTGGTTGAACACAAAAGTGCAAAACACAGAAGATCAAATTAAAAGAAAATACACTTTCATTCACTTACTAATATAATGATATATCTGTGATAGTGTTGGAAGCAGCAGCTACATAGTTTTGGATGAAGTTTCATACAGTTAAAAAAGAAACCTTATACATTTCAGCAGGGGTATAATAATACAAAATAAATCCATTTCTGACTTTAAACATTTGATTTGAACACATTTGTTCTGTCATTTTATATATTCACACATATTCAATATGTTTCATATGTTTTAGTTTAGAGACTTGTATAGTAGGTCAGACAGTATTACACATATATTATGAATTAATTAATTGCAATTAACAATAGTATCCCATTAATCAGAAAAATCCTCTGAAACGGCACTAAAACACACCGGAATCACTTTACCCGGCATTTTGTATTAAATATTTTTAAGAGGCCATGTTATGCTATTTGCTGTAGTGTGTTAGGTATATTTAACTGGTATAAATTACATGTGTTCTCTCCAGGGGGAGTTTCTCTCCCAAACTCCCCCCCCACCTGCCTGAAACACCTACATTAGAGCCCTTTGTTTACTTTCAGAAAATAGTGATATCACTATGTATTGGCTAGCGTTCCTACTCATTGTACTTGATGGGCTCTAAGCGGTCGACCAATCACAACGCCGGCCAGCTAATCAATCAGAGCAGACTGGGCTCTGGTTTCAGACAGTGGGTGAAAAGAGGGGCTGCAGCACAGGCAGTATGAGAAGAATAAAGACCTTTTTGAACAATAAAGCATGGAGGACATGTCACAGTTAGAGACACTTAAATACAAATATCAACCTGAAATTAGGCATAATATGGCCCCTTTTAATATATCAAAAATAGGGGATACAAACATTATCTTTTAGGTTACGGAATCCTTATGACGCCTTATTTTTTTCACTATAGCGAGCATTTCTAAATGGTTCACATATCCAGCTAAATTGACTTACTTTTAGCTTTCTACCAGCATGATATGACCATTTGAATTTATTTCCTTTGGCAGCACACAGTTTTGTTTTTTATCCTCTCAACACAAACGGAAAAATTGCCGCAAGCCTGGTATTTATTCAGATGTTTGGGTCAGATGCAGTGGTGTGCCAAATGACTCTGCCGGCATATTTATCACGACTACTCCACAACGTGCCGATTCACGCCCACGCTGCATTCGTAAATCAATAGTACAACCCTCTTTTACCTTCGCCAGTGTGCCGTGAGCCAAAATATGACCTCGCTCCTCTGATTGCATGTGTACTGCTTGGGTAGGCAAATCTGACACCAGATTGCAAATTTCCCTGTGTTTGATATTAGAGTAGACTTATATGACGATACATGTAAATTAATTTTGAAAGTCACTAGAGAAATAAATATACATAGCAGTCGGGGCTACAGGAATGAAATTGGAATCCATCGAGCGTTCGGAATGGACTGTAAATAAGCCGAAAAAATAAATTAAAATAGCAGGCCCTCTGAACATAAACACCAAACA
>NW_011358338.1:0-4636 GCF_000735185.1 Notothenia coriiceps | reverse complement strand
GAGAAACAATGTTTAAAAAAGGCACTGCAGCAATTCATATCTGCCTCTTTGTCAAGTTAGGGGAATTATTAAAAAAATAAAATCAGTCAAAATTAGATCAGCAGAATCTCTGAAGTGGCAAGGGACAAAAGGTCCAAAGTAATGCTACTCTATAGAATGTCTTTAGTGATACCCCTGGTGCCTGGAAAACCCCTATATGTAATACTGGCTTTTCATGAAAAATCCCCAAACACAAGACAAAGTAACCCTGATGACATCACTGAACTAGTCATTTTATTGAAGCTCCTCCAGAGCCATGGAGTGGGTAGGGTCTAATCATAGAGGATTTTATGGTAAAGATGAGAAAGACCTTCTTACCACTGCCTTTTCCACGGATAACCAATCAGATGAAAGCTGATTTAAGCTAGTAGGGGAGGTCACCATAGAAACGTTTCTTTAGGTTTTTAAATACAACCCGATTGCGTGAAATGCCTTTTACTAACGAAGCACTTTTTGATTACATATGTACTGTACGGTGGCCAGCATGTGCCAATGTCCTTCAAAACCAGCAAAACACTTTAGCACATTTTCCGCTGCAGTTTTAAAATATAAAGACTAACATTTGCCAAAACACATCCAAATGAGGAAACATCTTCACCAACTTCACAAAACATGCACATTGTTTACTGAAGGCGCAGCATAAACGAAACCCTGCAAAGACAAAACGCTTCAAGTGGCTCAAAACCCAACGGAAAAAAGGGACACTAAAATGTATGCACTCTGGAGCGCATTCGGGAACCATTTTAGCCAACTGTAACTGCTGTTGGGAACTTTCCTAAAATGTCCTTTTTATTGGATTATTTTAACGATGTGAACGCACGATTCCTTCCAATATTATTGCAAATCTGCTGTAAGCTATAGGGAACGTAACCAACCTAGTCATTTCAAACGACACTTAGTTATGGAACAGACTAAGGTCAACAAGCGCTCTTCTTCCAGCTGTACATCACTTTTTAGTCTCCTCGTTTTCATTTGAGCATCTTGCAGCGTTTTTTAACTTGCAGCGTTTTCAGTTTGTAGGGTTTTGTTAATGGTGGTACTTTAGTAAGGTTGGTGGATGTTTCTTTTTTATTTGCATCGTTTTTTAAAGTGCAGCGTGTTTCTCCTAATTTTAGTGTTTTGTCACATTAGGACACCTGTCTCGTCTTTCTATAGCAAATATACCACGGTAATATTAATTTAGCAATAAAGTGGTGATTAAAAAAAGCACATTACACATTATATTAATGCATGTTAAAAAGTTATGTTGGGTTTTACTGCGTTTTTTTTTGTGATATGTTTTGCATTAAACCTGCACCAGGAACTCAACCATCATCTTTCTGTGTTGAATATAGTTATAATTCCTAAAGTTGTCAAGTAGTGGCTCAGCATTATGTAGTCCAAAATTGTACAAGTGCAGCTGAACTGGTAAGCATTGCAGAGGGGAGAATGTGGGCTGTATGAACAGCACGACTGCAGCAGAGCAGTCATTTTACCACACAGCAGGAAACCCTAAAACTGAAGTACCACAACATGTGATACTAACCTGTCTGTCCAGGTTTGTAGATGGGTTTATCAGTCTGGATGATGTGGATGAAAGCAGGACGCTCAATCAGGATTTTGGTTTTCTTGCTCATCAAGACACCCTCACCCATAATATTGACATTAATGGATGCCACAGTTCTGTGACGCACTGCGGGGACCTGTAAAAGAAGAAAACATACATCTTTCAGAGAGGGTATGTGACATGGCCCATACTATGTTTTCTGGAGTTTTCTCTTTCCTGTAGTGTGTTGCATACGTTTTTGCATTAAATTAAAACGCCTCCTTTGGACTCCTTTATTTACTTCTGCGACAAAGTGACATCACTTTGTAACACGTGTGCTTCTATTTGCTAGCGCTAATCACAACGAAGCCAGCCAGTTTACCAATCAGAGCAAACTGGAAATGACAATAATCTGGCCCATTTAAAGCTGAGGACATCTTACTTGATTTTCAGGTTCATACTTGTATTGTGTGCCTCTACTGTGACATGTTTACATGCTTTAATGTTAAAAAGGGCCTTTATTTTTCCCCCATAGTGCCTGTGCTGCAGCACCTCTTTTCACCCTCCGTCTGAAACCAGAGCCCCCTCTGCTCTGATTGGTTAGCTGGCCAGCTCTGTTGTGATTGTTCAACCTTTTAGAGATGACGAAAATGTCCCTCCCCTTAGCCTATCATGTACGGTTGTGCTGGAGCGCTGGGTGGGAGAGAAACTCCCTCTGGAGGGAATTTTGTGATTTTACCCTTTGCAGACCATTTACATGCACACAAACCTATATAACACAAATGACTAAGAGCAGTTATACATTTTATTTGTTTTGACTGAAATTTGAGAAGACACTTTGCAAATTGCCAAAATGTGGGTGTACACATGCTGAGTCAGACCTGGAAGTTTAAGCAGCGATAGAAGTCCTTGTCAACAGCCTGCTCGAGTATGGTGGTTTTGCCGGGGCCCACCTCGAGGGTGATGGTCAATTTGACGGGCGTTGTTGGGCCGTCGATGTGAGCACACAGGGTCTCCTGTTGCCCTCCTCTCACCTGGGAGCTCACAGTCACTGCAAAAATACTGCAGCCAGAAAGAGGACATTACATTACCGGTAGTTAAAAAAAAAGGACATGGTGTGCTTCAAATCAGAACAGAAAGCAGGGTTTTTAGTACTCATTCTTATGTGTTTGGTTATTGCAAAAATGCTCCTATATCAACTATTGGAGTCATGGATTTGTTCTAATACCCATTGAGGCTGAGCAGAAGGAAATAATTAGCCGTTATTGATATCACCTGTTACATAAATTAAAGCCATGAGGTGGAGCTGAACACTTAAAAACCCTATGCTCTGTATTCATTGTCATACATCTATGATTAAACGTGATATTTTAGCTGTTTAAGTGCGTTCCCATGCAAAATGATGGTAAAAATGCACCACGAGTTCCCGAAAGCTGCATTCATTCCGGTTAAAAAGTGGACTGTGGAACGCTAATCACATTCTACGATCACCATCTTGGCTACGTAACAGTAGTGGCGCTTCCAGGCCCAATTGCGACAGCTCAAGTCAACACGGCACTATTTCAATTAAAGTTATACATGTGACTGTTTTTCTATATTTGATACACTTTCCACTCTACTGGTGGTAAAAGCAGCCACTGTTCATTTTATTGGGTAAATTGAGAAGTCTGTAATGATTTGCTACCACGAAAGATGAAGTCGCTAGCTAACTAGCTAGCTGAGGGTCTATCATTACTTCCAGTTAAGGCATAGCAGCCATAAGCGATTTGAGACAACACTACACAGTCCCACGCTGTGCGTTGTTTTCACCAAACACAACATGAAAGTGCACTAAGAGAGTATCAGCACCATTGTACCCTACCCCATCAGCACCAAGTGGCGCGCTCCCTTCAGATAGGGTTATATTTAACAGGTTAAGATGACATTTTAATGAAGTATTCACAAGCTCGAAGTAGAGTTTTGCTGATACTGTCAGAAATGGCAGAGGCTATGAACATTTTTTTTTTGGTGTAAAATAAGTTAACATATCTTGACTGTTTTCCATTTATTATAAAGTACAGTCAAAGATTGACAGGAAAGCTAAGTGGTGCGTGTCAGCAGCTGACATCGATCAAATAACTAGTTTGGGTTTTATATTATAATTTTAGTCTCAAAACGTTTTTATGTTATACATTTTGCTTTTGTCATTTTATGCATTATCTACCCGCTAGCTAGCTTACTAAATTGATAGCCTTGTTGACTTCTACATTCTGACAGTAGCATTAACATTGCAGTTGTGGAGGATTCTTACTGCCTACTACTACTGCCATGCATTTTGAGTGCGAATTTAGCCAGAAAGATTGAGCCAGAAGCTTCGTATAGGCCTACTGGCAGACTTAACTTATGGCATTTGGTACTTTATAAGTATGTTTACCTTTAGAACTATACCCTGCAATAAAAAACGACAGCAGTTGTTTTGCTCCTAAGACTTATTCCTACTAGCTTTAAAGTCCACATCGAACTGGAAAAATGCGAAAAATAGAATAGAATCGTTTAATGTCATTATACATGTACAATGAGATAATAAATGCTTCTGTTTTAAAGACCATGTTTTAAAGTATGTCAGTGGATTTAGCAGTATATCGTAATATTTTTTTACACTACACTGCATGAGTTAAAATATAACATAATCAGTGGCACTTTAAGTAGATTTTGATTAGAATCTGTACTGGACCTTTAGTTGTAATTCTGGTATTGAGTTGCTCTTTCACCACTGAAAAATACATATGCAAATTGGTGTTTGAAATGTTGTATTATTGCAAATTGCATGAAGTGACACACCTAAACAACACTGCTGAATATGCTGTGTTAGAGGCTTGTTGGCATACAAGGGCCTGCACTGTCGCCAATGAGAAATAAAGGACACATTTTATTGAGTTTTGGGTGGTGCTGCTGAGAATATTGATGCCACCTCAGCCTGAGCAAAAGATGCATGATGAGGAAAAGTAATTTGACTCTGATACTAAACTATGAATGTAATGTAAGTCGCTTTGGATAAAAGCGTCTAACAAATGACATGTAATGTAATGTATA
>NW_011358337.1:0-4399 GCF_000735185.1 Notothenia coriiceps | reverse complement strand
AGTGATGCGGATGATGAGCTACGGGATTACTGCCAGCGGACACCGCATATCCCCACAATGGATAATCCACTGGAGTGGTGGGCAGAAAACGTGCACCGCTTCCCCCGCTTTCGAGGAGCTACCTGGCTATTCCAGCCACAAGCACCCCGAGTGAGAGGGTTTTTTCCCTGGCAGGCAACACTGTCACCCGAAAGCGGTCAAGCCTCCTTCCCTCACATGTCGATGCGTTGGTGTTCAAACCAAAAATATGGAAAGGTGGACGTTATCGTGGAGGACAGCGAATAAAGTGTTGCGCAATGCGCTGTTGCGCACTGGATTTACGTGGCATTTATGTAAACAAGAGTTTTTTGCTGTCGATTTTGGTGAGTCCAGTGTTTGTTATTTACTCAGCCATGTAACACAAATTAAAATGCAGTGTTTAATGTTACTGTATGAGTTCCAATAGAAAATACAGTTGTAAACCTCTCTTTGTGTGTCTTTATTATGACGTAACGACTAGTCGACTAGTCGACTACTATTTTGAAAAACTAGTCGACTAGTAAATATTGGTAGTTGTGAAACCCCTAGTGTGCTGTAGAACAAAAACTATTTTTTCATACACACCTATTAGCATTCACGAAGAAAAAAAAGAAAAAACCTGAAAGAAAAAGTACATAGTGCCGATACACTACTGTCACTGACGGTCAGGTGCATGTAGCAGCATGTCGCAGTGTTTTCACCTCTGTGCCTCCGTACAGAACCATCATACTGTACAGCAGATTACCGTACACAGATCTCAATGTCATAATGTGAGGGTGAAATGTCACAAACAAGAAGAGTTTATTAAAATAAAATATGTGTACAGAAAACAAATGAGCTCCTTTCCGGATAAACGTATCTTGTTTTATCATAATTGGACTGTATTATATCAGAAGGTGATATAATCTAATAAAGTCTGCTCTGTCTCTGTGCCAGCGTTTGTCATGCAAAGATGTCAAGAGAATTTAATGGAATATTGTGCAGGATAAATCTGATGACAAAATGAGTTATACAGATTTGGAAATGATACCGCTGATGTATCATGAGTGAGTGTTTTGATGCAGTCCATTGTCGATTGTATCCTTGAACTTTACACTTTACCGCCTTGCGTAAGATCGGGTTTCAAACATCGAAGCTTCACATTTCCCGTTAGACGTGGATGATACACAAGTTAATGCAACATTACTGCGAACACGCTCCTCTATTAAAATGTTTATAGTTTATATGAAAAATATTCCTGCTGTCAGATTTGATACGTCACGTCATCGCACGAAAAGCGTGTTCCAGTTCATTTCTGTTTAAAACACAGGCCCTGTTTGGGTTAGTCATTGTTATTTTCTAATAGCTGTTTACAAAGCTTTAGGGCTTTGGAGAACACCTCACACACTGTCCTTCAGCCGTGTACACACTCATCCATACAGTCAACCGTTTAACTGTTGGTATTATAAATGACTATTACTGTTTACCCATTACATTGCATGTCTTTGGACAAAGTATGTTTCTTTGGGGGGGGGGTTTCAGTGCTTTTTATTCTGTTCCACGCAAAATGTCACAGTTGTTCTCACATTTCCTGTGAAGATAAACGCTCTGTGAAATTGACTTTGCTCCAAAAATTGACCTTAACTAACCAGACAGAAAATACTTAGTCAGACATAGTTTTTAGTTATGATATGTTTTGAATACAAAAAGTCCAAATGTTAGTGAAAGGCCTCCATTGGACAACTTTGTTTACTTTTGTAACATATTGACAACACTGTAATGCTCTTGCTTCCATTGGCTAGCGCTCAGACACATTGTACGTGATGCATTTATTGAATAATGATACTTAAGTAGATTTGTGATGAAAAAGAGGTGTGTTTTACAGAAATAATACAAACTCAACAAGCTGCGGTTAGTAACTGTTTTCGATTGTCAGGTGAATCCTTGAAAACAGATTATTATATCATAATTCATTATAACAGCCAATGCCAACAGCCAAACAACAATGTTCCTCACACAGGAGGATAAGGTGCATTTGTCGGGATCAACTTTTAGCCCCAGATACTTTTCTATTTCAGGTTTGACATATCAGTCCCACCTTAAATCTCAGCATACTTTCGTAACAGCAACGTGTTATTCAAATATTGGAAATGATTTAATGCTGTGTTAAAAAGTAAGCCAAATATTTGTTTCTGCTTTGCCAAATATCGGCAGAAATGAACATGTCCTTGAACTAAACACACCCTTCTGAGTCCTTAAACTGAAACGTAGCACTAACACACGTTTAACTATATGTTACATCAGTTCAAGTTGAAATACTGTGACAACATCCAGAAATAAGAAATGCATCAGTTTGTGCAGGTAAAATATGAAAATAGACGGTACATATAAAATGTCATATCTAAAATAAAACCACACCGGGGAAATTTTGTGGAAAATGTAAAGGCTGTCAGCAGATTTAGTCTGAATGTCATATTGAAGCATCATGGTGAGTTTAGGGGTATCTAAAAAGAGACGTGCTGTCATCCTGTAATGACAGTGTGGAGGAGGAGCTGATCTCAGACTCTGATGACAGACGCTGCTGTGAGCCGGGCACAACCTCAAATTAAAGATAATCCCTAAATGGTATTCCATCATTCTTTTAAGAAGCCTGCCACACAGTTCTCACTCTGCTACATCATCCCACAAGAAATGAATAAACAATCTATTCATGTTTCTGTTTCTATTTCAAGAGGAGCGTGCAACTCACAAGGCTTGCTTGTAAGACCTCATCGAAGCAGCACTAAAAGAGAGCAGTGGGTATTTTCCTCGCTGATCTTAACACAAGCTTATTTACAACACCAAAACATGATTAAAGCTTTACTTTGGACCAAGATATTTCCCATGGCCAAAGTCTGTGTGGCTAATGGAGCAAGCATAAGATAAGATAATTATGTACTTTATTGGTCCCACATTTTGGAAATGTTTTCATCGCAGCAGCATACAAAAACAAGGCATTGCACATAATTAGAAATTAAAAGAGTAGTAATAAACAATTCAAAAATATAAACATCCCAAAATATAAATAAACCGGCATTAGAGAGTAGAAAATATTGACTGTGAAGATAAAAAATCTATAAATTATCTGACAAATAAGACACTATTTCAGTTAAAACAATAAAAAGTGGGATATTATTTGCATTCAGTGTGTGAGGAATGGAATATTAAATTAAATATAAATGTAAAAGGTACAGTGTGAAGCTACACTCCAGTTAACCAAAGTGAAAATAACGTATCTATGCCACAATTTTAGATGCAGATTTTGTTAAACTAATAAGTTTGCGCTGTGGACCAACACTATACATTGACGGGGAAGGGGGTAGCAATAAAGATAACACAACATAACAGAAATAATATCGATAGCAGCGTCCCTAGCAACCACCTTGGTAACAATGAAAACGTTGAATGGACACAATTTCCTGAAGTAATCTTCGTAATAACTACCAAACTAAAGATCATGTACATCCACTGCACACATAATCTGAAATAACAACTCATATTTCTCACATCAAATGACATCAAAACGTATTTTAATGGCCAAACTAAGTTTAAAATAGGCATTTTACACCGAGAATAAAACGAAGTTCGGCCATGTTTTTTTTTTCTGCAGGGAGAAATTTGAAGATCACGTGACATAGACGCTAGCCATTGGAATGAATGGTGAAAAAAAAGGCAGAGATCTTACAATTTCAGAGGCGTTTTTGTAGAAATACTACGTCCTATGTTGTGGACCAACGTAGTTATTACACGTTTTTTTATGAGACTGGGTTGGGCAGGCGGTTGGTCAGTTGATCTAGCTCAGACACTGATTTTAACAAAATACAGAGGTACGATGCAATCATGCAATCTTGAATAGCCAAATACACAATGAGCACTTGATTCTTCCAAATATATATAAATTAATGTCATTTAATTTCCTTCTTAAGCAAAATAAGATTGAAAGTAACAATGATATTTAAACTGGACCGAAAAATATCAAACTGGTTTACAGCAAGCTCCTGTTATCCAACTCATAAAATACAGAATCACATTACAGAACCAAAAAACAGAGCAGCTGCAAAGACACTACAGATGACTGAGGTAAAGTGAACATGGGATGTAAATAAGGAGGTGGGAATTTTTGGTTTAAAGATTAAATACCAATAATCTTTCTCTATAATCTCTGACCTGACCTTTTGAGTAAGACATTTTAAAGATAAGATGATTACATTACATGTCACTTGTTAGACACTTTTATCCAAAGCGATTTACATACTCAATACTGTGGGCAATCCCCACAAGAGCAATTTGGGGTGAAATGTCTCAGGGACACAACGACATGCTGACTGCAGTGGGGTTTGAACCTCTGCTCCCTTGATCCAAA
>NW_011358336.1:0-2822 GCF_000735185.1 Notothenia coriiceps | reverse complement strand
CTAAGTAAGTTAAGTATTTAGCATTGCAGCTATGCCCCGGCTACCATCACAATGAAATGTTTTGTATAATTAACTACAACATTGAATATATTGAAACTTTTAGAGTTGTGAGATTGAAGTTACTTGCAACCCCAAACTTAAAATATGTTTTTCATTGAATATTTGCTAAGTTTAAGCAGGATGGAGAAGTCTATAAGCTAGCTGGCTACCAACATTAGCTTAGCCATCTCTTGTAACTGTTACCCTTAAATACTAGTTACATTTGACCATTTACCCAAAACACATTGGCATGTGATCTAATGTCTGGTGCTCTTACCATTGTGAGTGTGTTGTGATTTTTTCACGATATCTGCGGCGTGCAGGTTCATTTAATTGTTTGACATAGTCGGTGTCCTCCATGATTCCTGCGTTGATGAATGATTGCGTTTTCACTTCCTGACCTCCACTTGAATTGTGCGCGTCATAGAAGTCACGTGACTGAAACCAAGCTATTCCCCAAGACAGTCTGAACCTATTTACCGAAATCTGTGTTGTTTGGATACATTGTTGATGAGTTATGAGCATTTCTTTCTAAGCCCCGCCTTTTTGCGAGTACGTTTTGATTGACGGCGGCAATATTTATCGTCCTAACATGCTCATTTTCTACGGTAATGTGTCTGACCCTCCAACGATACTGTATACGAAGTTTGGTGTTGAAAAACTGAAAATTGAAATTAATTGAATATTTAACTGTTTTGAACATTATACTAATTTAAATTAAAAAAATGTTGGCGGAGCTTAGGGTTCCAAGAGGATTATTTGTAGAGCAGGTCCACCCGGATATGTGTGCAACATTTCAGGTCATTCGGAGTTACGGTGCGACTTTGTAAATGTATTCCGAAATGGGATTTTGATAGGTGGCGCTAGTGAGCAGGTTGGAATATTTAACCCATTGACTCCAGAATATTGGATTTTCCACCGGTCCTGGCGTCCGTGCAAAATTATACAACTTTTGAAGCATCCTAAAGACCTCAAAAAGAGGAAACGCCAGCACTATAATAATAATACCACCAATAACAATAGGTTCCTCGCACTTCGTGCTAGAACGCCGTCGGGTCCTAGCGCTCCGTGCTCGGGCCCTAAAAAAGTATCCAACTATGAACATGTTTGCTTCAGTGTGTGTCCAGTGTTTACGTACTTTTCTTCTGTCCCTTATACTGCTGAGACTTCTTCCTCTGTTTGGATGCTGACTGCAGTTCTCTGGAGCCTGAAAACAGAGGCTAATATTATAACTGTTGTAAATTAGGTAGAATAGGATTTCAGTGATGGCTGCGTAGACTCGTTTCAAACTTGTATGATCTAACTTTTACAAATAACTCAACAACATTGTAACGTACAAAAACTGACATTTTCCTAAATAACGATTATACTTCAAAACACATATGTTGACGTTTTTTAGTCTAACTTAATATCATTAAATTAAGTTTTTAGATATTAATGGCACCAGATCAGATCCAGGAGAAGTCATGTGTGGTGTTCTACAGGGATCAATCTTAGGACCACTACTACCAAATCTAATATATGTAAATATATGTTCCGGGCATCGATTAACATTTTTAATCATGATTAATCGCATGATTTTCTTGCTATGCGCAGACATATCTGTTGATGTTTTTTCTCAGACAGTATGAGTTACCCGCAGTGACAGCAGGCGGCTGCAGCTGGTATCCGGTCAGCTGACACCACCCCACCGGGTACAGGTCAGGTGACTCGCAGTCCACCCACTGATCGTACTCATCCTCCCAGCCATCAAAGTGTATCCGTAGCAACCGGTGGACAATGCGTGTCACCGTGGCGACGCAGACAAGCCGCGGCTCCATGAGGTCCACGGCCTCCAGCTTCATGCCGGGGCAGAATCTGTGGTTAGGGACTTCCTATGAGGGCAGGGCGGAGGACACACATCAGAAGTTATTCATACAACTACATAAAAGGAAATATTATCAAAAATGTTATTATTATTTTTCATTTTTGTCATTACTTTTTATTCATATGATTTGTATTATTTGTACTTTTCATGGTAATATTATAATTGTAATCATCATATCATATCATCAATATCAAAAATATTTGAAACTCAAAACTGAAATGTATTTTTTTGCAATAAATGACAATAGAAAACAACAAAACAAAAAAAACAAAAAAATAACAAGATTCAAACATTTATAATTTAGGAAATATAGAGACAGAAAACCTCAATAATGAAAAAAATAAAATAAAAAGAGAAGATAAAATCAAATAAAGTAATCTTAAAAAAAAAAAGAGTTATATATGTTGAATATTTATTATTGTTTTGCCTGAAAAGGTGAACTATAATTATTATAATAATAATTTCACAACCGCAAAATATGGGTTTGGGTTTTTGCTTCCGTAACAATTTAAGACATAACCACAAAAATCCTTACACTTGAGATACAGGAGCCATTTTCGTTTGCAGAGGCTTACCTTGTTGAAGAGGTTGACGGGAGCCGCCAAAGACTTGCTCTCCTTCAGATACTCAAACCATCTGAAGGGAAGATTGCTGTAACCTTGAGACACAAAAACGACATTAATCCACAGCTCTTATTCTAACAAACGTTAGTCTCTAAAAGTGATGTTATTTCTCTTTTAACTTGGATCTTTAAAGTCTCAGTTTGATTAAAGTAATATTAGGAAAAAAAACAGACTGCGAAAGTGAGTCCTATTTATTTTGGTATTGGAGAAATAATGATTATTTAAAGGTCCGATGTCATGGCCATTTCTACTGATCATAATTCCATTGTTGAGGTCTACTAGAATACATTTAT
>NW_011358335.1:0-5205 GCF_000735185.1 Notothenia coriiceps | reverse complement strand
CATCATAATGTACTCATCATTAAAAAAACAAATTGCATCAGGGGGGTCCCTGCCAGAGGATAATGCTATATGGGGGTCCTTGGCATGGCAAAGTTTGGGAACCCCTGAGATTATATCTTCTTGTTAACGTATTGGTCCCTTCTCTCTTTGCCGGTCTCTCTCAGTATGGCGTGTCGTGTTGCTGTGTTGCTGCGTTGCCTGTTGAAGTTGCTGGTTGCTGTGTCCTCAGACGGTCAGCTCAGTGATTCAGTGAGACAGAAGCTGATGGGTGAGACGTCCCTCTGTCTGAAGCTGATGGACAGCTGCTGCCACGGAGACCTGCAGGTGTGTTTACCTGCTGACACTCACCTGAACTGAAGATAAACTGTCCTTTCTGAAGACACTCACCTGTCTGTGTGTCTGTCTGTATGTCTGTCTGTCTGTCTGTGTGTTGTGTGTCTGTCTGTCTGTGTGTCTGTCTGTCTGTATGTCTGTCTGTGTGTTGTGTGTCTGTCTGTCTGTCTGTCTGTCTGTCTGTCTGTCTGTCTGTCTGTCTGTCTGTCTGTTGTGTGTCTTTCTGTGTGTTGTGTGTCTGTCTGTCTGTGTGTCTGTCTGTCTCTCAGCCTCTCCTTCGACAGGTCGACAGCAGCTGTTGCAGTTCTGAGGTGCTTGGCTGCTTAGCGACACTAACTGGGACGACAGAGAGGTGTTCCAGCAGAACATCTGAACATAACATATTCCCACTAAAGACGTAAAACCTTAAAACCACAAATATTTTGCGTCTAGCGCTGTACTTCTTTTACTTCTATTAAAGGGGCCCTATTATGCTATTTGGGTTTTTATACTTTCCTGTAGTGTGTTCTATATGTTTTTGTGCAAATGAATGCTCCGTAAAGACTAATCCCTGTGTTCCCTCCAGACGGAGTTTCTCTCCCTGCCTGAGAAGCCTCCTTTGGAATTTAGTTTACATCCGTTACATAATGATATCACTATGTAAAACTTGTGCTTCTATTTGCTAGCGCTCTAACACAATAGCTGGACGCCATGTTTCTTATTTTGAAAATGAGCAGAATATGATCAGCGGTCAGTAGGGACGAAATAGATACAAAACATTTCCAAAGTTGTCTTTGGACTTTGTGACGCTCTGGGGTTATTGGAAATGTATGGATCACTCCTATTGGAAACAATGCTAAGCAGCCACCATTGGAAGGTAATTCTAGTATAAGTTTAATCTTTAGTGTCATCTGTGCAATGAAACTCAGTTTGAACACAATGAAAAAGTATAAAACTATTATGTACAGCTCTACTAGTTCTTTCCAAAAACAGCTTGGTGTACTTTTTCCTAACAAATATAAGGAAATAATGAGTTTGTTGGGGTTTTTAGTGGAATATACTGCCCTAATGGAAGGGCAGAGAAGCGTTTACGACTGCAACTCTGCCTGCTGATCCCAACTATAGGTTGCCATGTCAACGCTAAACCTTAACCCAATCAGTCCTGCTCTGGAACAGGAGCTCCCTCCCAAAATCTTCTGCAAACCACACACCCAACCTGACAGACCCCCACAACTCATACCCTTTGTATTCACAAACAACAACAACCACACGATCATCTCGTCATGCAGCAAATTAAACAGAATCCACAAAACAACATGGCCAACACAGAGAATTCACCGACCATCAACACAGTGGTGCAGCCTGCCTCTCACGTTCCCTTCACAGCGGCACATACTACATCATGAAACTTTAGTTAAAACATTTTGTAGGAGGCAGCAAACATTATCATTTCTGCTCTACAGTCGGCATTTTAACACGAGGGCTGCCTTCCTTTTGGAGCAAGCCTCAAGTGGCCCTTCGATGAACATGCAGGTGTTGGAACTTTCCTGTAGGCTTTTAATAAGGAAATTCACCGACCAAAACCATTTTTTGTACGATGCTGTAAATATTTGTATTTCAGTCGAAAAAAATACTTAGTTTTAGCTTTATTTTTTATTGGAGTCCTGTGGAAGTTGTTCCTTTTCAAGTAAATGCGAGTTAAGCTAAGGTTAAAGGTTGAGCTTTATCCACCCACAATGAAACTTCACCAATACACACTATCGGGTTTTTACAACACAATTTACAGTACTTTACCAATACTTGATGTACTATCATAGCAAGTGAACAGCCTTTGGATTCTGAACATGCAGGGACACTTTAAGTCAGCAGTAACTGCTCTCAGTACTTTCACCCTGTTTGCGACTCGTCTTGATTGCAGTCAGTTTCAGCGTCCTCTACTGAGTCCTGGTCTGTTTTGGGTAGCATAAGCAAATTGGGGGCGAGATATTTCAATCTACCACCACCCAAAGCAGGAACAAAGGAAGACATCATAGGAGAGGGGATGTAATCCTGAGTGTGGATGCTTGGATATGCTCTGAGATCCACCCTGGACTGCACTGATGGGAGGAGGTAATGGGCTGAGGCTGCAGGGAAGCTGGAGTAGGGATAAAGCAGAAAGCCTCCAAAGTGTGAGAGGCCCACCAGGTCCTGTGAACAATGGAAAAAACAAGAGAATATCACTTGATTTTTAGGGAATAAGTGGTGTGGACTCAAGAACTAAGTACTACACTTCAGTCAAATGCCACAGTAATGGTGTTTATCTACATATTTCTGACAGCTACTCTGACTTCAAATTAAGAACATAGCATTAACAACAATGGTGAGTTAACGAAATGTATAACAGTGAGTTAAGGAAGCTCTACATCAACAGACAACAACATAGAAAATGCTGTCTGCACTGAAAAAACTGAAAAATTGACTTTAAAGGTATCCTATTATACTATTTTTAGGCATACATTATAGGTCTCAGATATAAAATATATAAAAACATGTCTTTGAAGTGTTTTACTCAAAATACCAAACAGATCACCCATTCTAGCCATGCCTCATACCCCTCTATTTCAGCCCTGTTACTAAAGAACTGATTCTGGGTACTACCCAGATACTCTGCTCTTGTCTGCTCTTGTCTGCTGCCGTGATTAAACGCCATATCATGTTCCAAACCACATCAAGGATTGTTGGGGAATAATTTGCTTAGGTATTCAACCTTTGACACAGTTCATAATTTTCCTTTTTTCACTGTCTCCTTTCCCATGGCATAGGCCCGTGACATGTCTTGTGAATTCTCCGGCCGAAGCTCTAAATAAACCGTCAGTGTTTGCCATTAAAGCTCCAGCTCTCTGAGTCATTTTTCCAATTGGTTCAGAAGTTTCCCCCACAAGGATTATTTCTGAAACAGTAAGGAGCTCAAATGCTTTTTCTCTTGCAGGTTTACCACAAGTTGAGTTCCTTTTTATTTCCTGCTTTTTTACACTCTCTCCAGTACAGCGTTAGCTCTGAGTGTTAGCGATGCTTGCTAATGTAAACAAAGATCATATTACGTCGCAAATGGTTTCTGATAGCGATGTTTCTGATAGGGCCGTGGGTGTAAAGCCAGCCCACATTTCCAATATTACGTGATATTGGCAGCAAATCTGGATCAGCTCCGTTGTACCCCCGTTTTTAGAGATGTGGGTAAGGAGGAAAAGAGAGAGGGTTTTACTGTCTGACACTTTGTGAGTTCCTCTGACACCGGGGACACATTTATGTATAAAAGACATACAAAAGTGCATTTTGCATGATAGGAGACCTTTAATTAAATGTATTATGTCAACAAATGTCACATAACTGTATAAGGTTAGTTCAAAGCAATAATATTAAGTTGAACCCAATATTTTTCATTTAAACTTAATAATATTGCTTTCAACTAACCTGATAGAGTTATGTGAAACTTGGTGACATAATACATTACAGAATGTAAGGTACTTCTCCTTCACTACACTTGAAAGGCACATTGTAGGCTACTTTTTAATCTTACTTTTTACAAGAACCAATAAGATTGCAAATTAGGAAAATGGGCAAAAGATATCCTTCTGAAATCTTAATATTAAGTTGAATTAGCTTCAAGTCGACTTACTACAGCATTAAAGCACTTTCACATTATTATGCATTGTTGATGTAACAATTCTAATAACATGTTATAGTGACTTTAATACCCTTTATTAAACTTAAGTTACCCTTTGAATGAAGGTGGCCCATCAGTGGGAAAGCATGAAAAATACACTATCGGTTATATATTAAAGGGATCCCAGTCAGCAGCTCTCTATCCGTCTGAGCTGGTGCCTGTTTTAGAAAAACTCAGTTAAATTTGTTTGGAAAAAAACAACGAGGCTCCAGGCTGTCCAAACATCTTCTGTAATTCGGCAAACCCATAGGTAAGCAAAAGTGTGCATTAAAAAAATGGAAACGTTAACTTTAATTAAGTGTATTTTGTCAACAAATTAGGTTAGTTGAAAGCAATAGTATTAAGTAACAGTGGTGACTTCCTGATTTTAGCAGCTTCACCCTTATCAACTTCTCACAGTACTTCATCTTAATTAAGTTCTCAGGTAATAATTTTGATATGAAATCCTCTCAGCCAACCCAGTCTCACAAAAAAACGTGTAATAACTACGTTGGTCCACAACGTAGGACGTAGTATTTCTACAAAAACGCCTCTGAAATTGCAAGATCCCTACGTTTTTGTTCACCATTCATTCCAATGGCTGGCGTCAATTTCACGTGATCTTCACATTTCTCCCTGCAGAAAAAAAAACATGGCCGTACTTCGTTTTATTCTCGGTGGAAAATGCCTCTTTTGAAGTTAGTTTGGCCATTAAAATGCGTTTTGATGTCATTTGATGCGAGAAATATGAGTTGTTATTTCAGATTATGTGTGCAGTGGATGCACATGATCTTTAGTTGCCAGTTATTACGAAGATTACTTCAGGAAATTGTGTCCATACAACGTTTTCATTGTTACCAAGGTGGTTGCTAGGGACGCTGCTATCTATATTATTTCTGTTATGTTGTGTAGCTGTTTAATGGTGTTATCTTTATTGCTACCCCCTTCCCCGTCAATGTATAGTGTTGTTCCACAGTGCAAACGTATTAGTTTAACAAAATCCGCATCTAAAGATACGTTATTTTCCCCTGTGCAATTCCAGTCTCACATCTCACATCACATCGTCATTAACAAATAGACCGAAAACATTTAAAAAAATTAAAATAATACTTTATTCCGAGTGTGCTTGCTTTTCTCTTTGAAAGTCATCACATAACGGCATTGTAATACACGTTAAATATTACATATCTGCCGTAGTTCTCTATTTATAG
>NW_011358334.1:7500-16387 GCF_000735185.1 Notothenia coriiceps | reverse complement strand
GTCCGTTGTCAGGACTTACCTTATCTCTCAGCCCTGTAAATGCCTGAGTCCTATGAACCGCGTTGGCTGAGGAGCGTCAGAGCTCTTTTAAATGAAGAAATGAAACCCCTGAGCTAGGTTTCTGATGATGGGGGGTGGGGAGATCACTTACCCCACAATGCTCTGCTCTCTGCTCTCCACATAACTACACGGATGACCAGTGGAGAAAGAAGTGAATGAAATTGTGAACGTTCAAGGACCACGCGATGAGAACGCAAACGACAAAAAAGTGAAAAAAGCATTCCAGAAGCATGACCCAACCCTAAATGACTTTATTAACATACCACACAGAGACATAAGATTACCAGAGAGTCAGGGAAACCACTACCAGAAAGAGACAAAGAAAGATTAGACAAAGTGAAAAATGACGACTAATAGAGTGAAAAAGCAACACAAAGAGTTAAAATAATGCCTCAAAAAACACAAAAATAGGAAAAACAACTCGAAATACAACTAATTTCCCAGAAAATACAGGAAGCTACCAAGAAAGAACTAATCATACAAACCTAAACCTCCTCTCCTGCCAAGCACAAAGAGTCTCATAGTGACCCATTAACATGGCGTCTCTGGCGAGGCAGCTGGAGCTTTGTCGCTTAGGGCTCTTCTGGAGCATGATGTGTAAATCAGTTTGATATCGTGAAGACCTCGAGACAGCGCTGACTAATTCTGCTGCTGAGATCATCTGATATGATGTGGGAAGAGTGGATAGTAAGGGGTTTGGAGCAGGTTTAAGATCTTTCTTTCTGCAGATTTTAAAGCCCCTCTCCACTCCAGGTGATGATGTCACCCTTTATAAAATCTGAAACGTGATGAAACCTTTCTAAACTTAAAGGGGACCTATCATTCAAAATGCACTTTGTGATGTCTTCTCTACATCAACATGTGTCCCCGGTGTGTCGGGGAACTCAAGCAGCGTCAGGAAATAAAACCCTCTCTCTTTTCCTCCGTACCCAAATCTTTTAAAAACAGAGGAACAATTGGAGGATACAGATTCCATCCGATCTGACGTCAAATCGGCGGCGGACCCAAAGAAAGTTGCTATCAGAAACAATGCCTGACGTGTTCTGGACGTAATCTGGTCTTTGTTTACATTAGCAAGTCTCGATAACACTCAGAGCTAACCTGTACTGGAGAGATCATGTGTTTAAAAAGCAGGAAATAAAAAGGAACTCACCTTGTGATAAACCCGCAAGAGAAAAAGCATTTGAGCTCCATACTGTTTCAGAGATAATCCTTGATGTGGTTTAGAACAGGATGGCGTTTTATCACAGCAGAATTTAACTTTATCTCCGGTAGAATTCTGATTAGGCATTAGCTCCGCCTCCTCTTTTTCGTTTTTCAAGCTAAAGGACCCAAGACCTGCGTTTCAGGGCTGCAAAAGAGGGGTTTGAGCAGTATGAGGCATTGGCTGCAATGGGGGATCTGTTTGGTGTTTTGAAAAAAAAAAACTTCGCAGACATGTTTTGTATAGGTATGGCCCTACAATATAGTGTAGCGACCCTGATAGGATGCTGAGGGTGTCACTCAGGCATCCCCCGTCTCTCTGCCAATCACAGAGCTGCACAGTGATGCTGGTCTAGGGCCTGTGGTTGTGGTTGGGGGAGCGGACGGGGGAGGGCGGGGAGGTTGTGACGTAGACACTGGTATATATAGGTGTGTGTGTGGAGAGAGAGAGTGTGTAAGGTGGAAACCCCAAGCTGTACCTGTTCCTGAATCTGCGATCCTAAGAAATAAGAGTTATTAAAGCCTAATAACTAGAAGCCTGTTTCCGACTCCATCTGTGAACGCTACAATATGTTTCAAATATAGCATGATGGTCCACTTTAAAATGTGATTTTAGGAAAACCGATCCATCTGTCAACAAAACCTTTTAGACCAGTAAATAGAAGAGTCTGGAGAGCTGATTAAACTTTAAATCTTATACGTTAAATTATGGCGAGTCACTGTGACCTGAAAGTTGGGTGATTTTCAGTTTCCCACTTATTTCTATGGGGGCAGTTTGTAAGCTCTTCAGTCACACACACAGTAGTAGTAATACTGTATGTATATGCAGACTGATGGTAACCCCTCAGATCAGAGGGTTTAGTCATTAATATCTCTGAAAGGCTTGCAGCTGGTTTATTAATTGATGAGCAGCTGATCAGTTCATGTCGTCACAGAAGAAGAAATATTCACTTCTTCCTCCAAACGCTGCTGATTAATTCATCAAAACGTGTCCAATCAACGCCTCCCTGAATAAAACACTGCAGATTCACAGTCTGCATAACGGGGTTCATTAATATCAGATACACTGTCCTCTAAAGATATTCAGAGGTGGCAAGTAACTAAGTAAATGTACTCAAGTACAATTTTGAGGTACTTGTACTTTACTTGAGTATTTCCATGTTCTGCTCCTGTGTACTTCTACTTCCTCTACAGTTCAGAGGTACATGGTGTACTTCTCCTCCACTACATGTATTTAATACCTTTAGTTACTTTACAGATATGGATGAATGATGTGAAATATAATCAAGTGTTAAATCAGACTTTAGTTCCACCTGGAGTAAATCCACAAGCTACCCTGCAGTATACAAAGTCATTCAAACTAGCTGCACCTTTACCAGCTTTGAGAACACTTTCATGATCAATCATTATAAAACATATCATATCTATTATTATGGAAAATGGACCAATCTGCACAATGACTACTTTTACTGTCAATACTTTCACTATATTTTGATGAGAATACTTTCAAAGAGACACACACTTCTCTTATTTGCACATTTGTCTTTATTTAGTCTCAGATCTGTTTTTCAGCTTGTTGTGTTTTCGTCGAGCTGTCGACCATCTGTCCGCCTCAAATCAGGCTAATGTTAGATTTCCATAGGAGCGTGTGCACAGAAGCTTACCGTTGAAACCCGGTGAAGTCCTGAAGACGTTGATTCTTCATCTGCTCGACTTCAGAGAGACGTGCAGACATGAGAGAAAGGGACTGACAGCGTGGAGGAGAGTTTGGGGTTAATACTAAATACGAACAGATTTAAGATATTAAATACAATAACAATCCACAAAGCACCACAACCATTCTCATCTCAAATATATTACATTGTTTTGCAGATGTGGAAATGAAAGTGAGAAATGATTTGCATATTTTTATATAAATTATAAATATATTACAGTTTTTAAACATTAAAGGTATGTTCTAATAAAACTACTTGAGACCAAACAGCAGAGTGGTTTTAGGTTTTAGTGAAAATCAATAAATGACTGAGTTGGTTTTCGACCTGAAGAAACAAACGACAAAATAAAGTTTGATCCATCAGGAAGTTTATTTCTTTTACAAAATAAGAGTGCAGATAAAGATAAAAGAGCTCAGAAGGCAGGAAGTAAAATCTACACTTCAGTTACGACGACTTTCAACACACACACACACACACACACACACACACACACACACACACACACACACACACACACACACACACACACACACCAGGAAATTATGAAAGACGAACATTTGCGATCTATTTTGCAATTGTATTACTCAAAATGTAGTTTTACTTTGAAAAACCACAGCGTTGAAATTTTTTATTTTGAGGATTAAGTCTCAAAATCTAGTGTTTCATGTTTGAAATGAGATCCCTCAAGTTTCGGGAGTTTTAAACACAGATTACTTTTGAAATCAAACACAGCATTCAGAAAGACAAGAAAGGTCAATGAAGAGCATTTTCAAAATAAAAGTGTTGAATGATTGAGTTTGATCGTGCTTCCCGGAAACCACGAAGACACGTCAGGTTTCACATCGTGTCTGAGAGCACGAACACAGAAAAGGCAGTTTGTAAATAAAATATAATGCATATTAAAAAGCGAGAGACTCCTTTAAAGGGTAAAAAACTGCAGCGACAGATCGCTGTAAATAGGCTGAGAGTAAGGCAAGGAGGAGGAGGAAGAGGAGGAGGAAGAGGACGTGGAGGAGGAGGAAGATGGCTGAAAGGCAGACGGCAGAATGAAAGGGCTCAAACGCTGAAACTTACGAGAACGCATCGCTAAGAAACTGTGGCGTTAGTTTGAAGCGTTTTAATTTTTAAATCAATGACGTCTTTCCATAAAAACAACAGGTTTCAATTACATTTGAAGTTAATAAACCAATACAAGTACTATACCATTATTTTTATTATTATGCAAAATATTAAAGTTTAATTTAGAAATTAAAGATTCTAAAAAATGTAATTTGAGAATTACATTTTTTGCATTAAGTTGAAATGAATTGTTTTAGTAAATGACATTATGTAATGATATAGAGCGTAAGATGATATTATATATATTATTATATATATAGTATAATGTATTCTCCCAATCTGATACCAACATCTGTTATTGGATCCTTGATATTTAATGCAATTTATTTATTTGAGCGATTACAGCTGACAGAAACATAAATCTGTGTTTACTCTAAATGTTTCCATCAGGACAAACAACGTATACTCTTTTTTCTGAAGTAAATATGATCGCGCTCCAACACATTGTATATGATAGGGGGCGGGACATGTCCAAGCCGTTGACCAATCACAACAAAGCCAGCCAGCTAACCAATCAGAGCAGACTGGGCTCTGGTTTCAGACAAAGGGTGAAAAGAGGAGCCGCAGCACAGCCAGTGTGAGGAAAATAAAGAGCTTTTTGAACATTAAAGCTTTGAGACATGAGCTTTCTTTGATGCTGGAGGATTCTGTGTTTCTGCAGAAGCTTCATTGACGTCTCACTTTCTCTGAGTCTCTCAGGTTTATCTCGATGGATTTGGCTTCACTGCCGTCCATGGATTTATGTTGGTTATGTTTCCCTCGGATGTATTTCTTCATCCTCGTCATAGTCCATGTTATTTCCAGCAGGTACAACATTATACAACTGTTCCAGTCGTTATGGGAAAACAATGTAAGTATAGATAAACTAAAACTTCTGAGGACCCCAAAACGTGAGAAGATACTCCTCTAATAAATCAAATATGAGCTTTGAGAAAAAAAATTGAACTGCCATATTTTTGTCCAAAATGGGAGGTGAGTCCCTGCCAATGTAAACTGGTCTTTGTCTCTACAATATAGAAATGAATAAACCTTCCTAAAACAAAAACTCCCAGTCTGTATCTCCACAATGTGAAGGTGTATATTGTGTCACTGCAATGTCAAACGACCAATGGCAAGCGAGTCCCCACAATGTAGGTTTGCAAACTTCAATGTGTCCCTACGAATGTCAAATTAAATAAACATGTCCCCAAAATGTAGGTGTCTAAACATATCATGGTCCCCAAAGTGTAGGTGTCTAAACTGATCTTGGTCCCCACAAGTTAGGTATATACACCTATTGTCCCCGCAGTGAAACACAGGTATGCACACACCTGTCCTACACCTTAAATAAATCCTGCAGATCTGATAGCAGAGTAAGGAGAGTTTTATCGAGTATTTCTCTTCTTTATATTCTCCTGAAACACAAATGCATTTCACCCGTCAGCCAGGCGGAGCCCAAAGAAATGTAAAGAAATGTCAGATTGAGGAGAGGACAGATAAGAGAGGCTAAAGTGAATCAAGGTGCGTTTGAGATTAGAAAGGTGAAGACATCCAGGGAGACGGGGGGAGATAGGAAGAGGGTTTGGCAGTGAGCTGCTGGGAGTGTGTGTGTGTGTGTGTGTGTGTGTGTGTGTGTGTGTGTGTGTGTGTGTGTGTGTGTGTGTGTGTGTGTGTGTGTGTGTGTGTGTGTGTGTGTGTGTGTGTGTGTGTGTGTGTGTGTGTGTGTGTGTGTGTGTGTATTAACTGATGCATTATTCAACATTATGACCAGGATTGAAGATGACCTTTGGTTCTATCTTGGGAAAATGTTTATCATAATAAAGCGATTTTGACTATTTTAAAATCCCAATTCAAAGATTTCTCCTCCTTATATTAACGTGACTACAAATAGAAAATTAACAAACAAATAGACAGGCTGAACACAAGTTCAAACCAGTGGCTCTTCTGTCAGAAATTGTTTAAAATATTTGGACAAAAGAGGCTGAAATGTGTCCAAATTGCTGCAGATATTTTATCCAAATGTAGACCAAAATTGGGAAAATAAGGAGCATACATCTAATCCAAGTTCGGGCAAAATTTGAGTTTAGGTGAACTGAGATCTTAAGGCAAACAGGTGCCTCTTAAGCAATTACATAAATAAAAAAACGTAGACAACAAATGCAGAAATTCTGCTCAAAATTAGATTTTTTTTTGTCGAGTAAATCTTTGGTGAAACATTTTCAGATTCAAATTTGGAGAAAAGAACCAGAAATGTTATTTTCTTTTTCTCCAAAACACGTTGAGAAAGAAACTCCATCTCAGATCCTCAATAAGTGAGTTTTTCTGCGTGAACAGAAATCCTGAGGCTTTCTGAAGCTCAGCAGGCGACTCGATGACACCAAACAGATAAAAGATGAAAACACAGAGAGAAGGACCGTTTAAAATGAATCTGCATCCGTGAGGATATAAAAACTCTTCGGTAGATCTCAGCCGTCCTGCTGTTCACACGTTTCTGCACCAAATGAAAAGTTTCAACCAAAAAATGTAAAAATAAATCCAGTGCAGTCAGATCGGACCCCGCTGAGATCAGAAGGCAGAAATAAAGAAATACAATGATCCGTGTTTTGATGCTTCGCTCCGGAGACCCTCCAACACTTCTTCCTCAAAGTGAAGGTTGCTCAATCTGAGGGTTGAGACCCCCAGCAGGGCCGTGAGGTAAAGGAACCTGAAATAAATCCAGCGATTTGATGGCAGACCTCCTCCAATGTGATCCTGCAACAGAGAGTTTTTCTTCAGGACGCCTGAAGGCCTCTGCAGCTGGAAGAACAAAATAAAAACAAAAAGATAAAAACAAAAAGATAAACATCAGCAGCTGATTCAAACAGCGGCTTCTTATTATGAAGGAAATGTGAAATTCACAATGAAACGTCTGCAGATGAGCTGGCGTTCAGAATCCCAAAAAGCCTCGGTCTGTGTCTGGATTGCCTCTCCCTTTCACAATAAAAGCATCTCCCTTTCACAATAAAAGCATCTCCCTTTCACAATAAAAGCATTTCCCTTTCACAATAAAAGCCCTAGACATAAACATGGACTCACTTTAGCTACAACCAGCTAGTCCATGAAACTGTCAGCAGTTCAAAAGCAAAAAGCTTAGTTAGCTATAGACACCTGGGTGCAAATAGCATCTGCCTTAAAAAAAAAAAGCTAGATTTTTATGACATTTTGTGCAATTTATTTCCAAAATTGTACACATCTTCAGAGATATTGGGATCTTCACTAGACTTTAAATTAAATGTAAACATGTGAATGAATTAATGATGCTTTTATACAAACATACCTGGGGCTCTGGCAAGTTTTTCTCCATTTCTGGGGAACTGGACAACCAAAAATCTAGCCAATGGCTGTTGGTTTTGTTCCAGAGAAGAAGGTTTTTCCACGATGTCCTTGGCAGGGTTTAGTCTCCGGAGCCGCAGATCAGCGTTTCAACATCAGCTCGCACCAAAACACACAAGTAACTAAATGGAAACAGTTTTGGAAAACAGTCTCGTCCTCTCTCAGAAAAAAACCCTCAGTGTGTACTCGTCACAAGTTCTGTTAATAAGAGTCAACTTTGAGGACAGAACGTACAAAAATAAATAAAAGTTGTTCTGTGGTGAGGAGCAGCAAGCCCAACGCGCTGCCTGGCAGGCAGTCAGACAAAGTGTAGAGATCACAGAAACCCTCCAACAGCTTCATATTCACTGTGTGTTTCCTGCTGAGTCCTGAGGAGGGTCACTAATCAATTTGGGATCTGGGCACAAAATCAGAGCAACGTGTCGTCAGAGAAGTTGATTTCTCAGATGAAGACAGTTCAAATCATCCTAAATATTCCACTTTTGTTTAATGGAAGTTTTTCTCCTATTTTTCTCATTATTGTATTTTATAATCAGGTGATGTCCTTCCCTGACACATTTTTTAAATGAAACAAAACGTCATACGTGCAGAAGGGGAAATTATCTTCACGTATGACGACCATAATTAGTGAAACGTTGATTAAATAAGGTTTGTTTTTCATTATCTTTTTGGATGCTGTGTGTTTTAGCTTTTGTTGCCCAGATGTCTGCCTGCCAGGCAGACTGAGGCGACGGTCAGACAGGAAGCAGAAACACCAGGCGAACGTTTTAAGATTTAGCTTTCCCAGGCTCGGAAAAAAGACTGATTTAAAGTCGGTTCTTGCGTTAACTGTTTTGTTTCCAAAATATATAAGTGTCTTCTTGTTTGAGTCAAGTTTAAGGTATTAAACGTGGCATAAATCCTCGAAAAATCATTATTTTGGTCCCAATTCCTTTAGAAAATGGATAGACATTGATTTTCTGCTACTGAAGAGGCTGAGAAATAAGACAGAATAAGGATAAGTGCACTTTTTTGGCAACAGATTAGCGATAAAGTTGAATCTTGAATGGAAAATGTGTTATAATTCCTGGGAAAATACGTTTTTTTTGCCCCAAATTTCCCCCAATATTTGTTTATTTTCCTGATCGTACGCCTGTGTTTCTGCTTTGCCTCGACGCGCCTCAGTTTACCGGTGTTGCGTCAGCGTCGCTGCCCCTCACGCTGCCTGTCAGGAAATCCGGTAATCGAAGGTGTCTTTCTCCATGTAGTCGGTCCAGGTGGACGCCGGCATGCTGCGGTACGGGTCCAGAAGGATCCGGAAACAGCGCACGATCAGAAGGCCGAGGAAGATGAAGAGGATGAGGACGAAGAGGAAGGCGGCACGCTGTTCTAAGGTCAGGTAGGAGGAAGAAGAGGAGGAAGAGGAGGAGATGTCTGACTCTGACGCTGAGAAGGTGCTG
>NW_011358334.1:0-2500 GCF_000735185.1 Notothenia coriiceps | reverse complement strand
ACAAGAACAGAATTGAAAATTAAACATTGTACAGTAAGATGAAAGTAATTACTGTTTATTGCGCTGATAACTATTTAGATAAATAGGTCAATTGTAAGATGACAAACAGATTAATGTTTATGGAAGTTCTTTACAGAGTTCAGGTCTTATTGCCTGTGGGAGGAAACGGTGTCTGAGTCCAAGTAGAAGAAAAGTAGAAGTACTCAGGTCTTGTACTTTAGTAAAAGTAGAAGTACTCAGATCTTGTACTTTAGTAAAAGTAGAAGTACTCAGATCTTGTACTTTAGTAAAAGTAGAAGTTCTCAGATCTTGTACTTGAGTAAAAGTAGAAGTACTCAGATCTTGTACTTGAGTAAAAGTAGAAGTACTCAGATCTTGTACTTTAGTAAAAGTAGAAGTACTCAGATATTGTGGTGAAAGTAGAAGTACTCAGATCTTGTACTTGAGTAAAAGTAGAAGTACTCAGATCTTGTACTTTAGTAAAAGTAGAAGTACTCAGATCTTGTACTTTAGTAAAAGTAGAAGTACTCAGATCTTGTACTTTAGTAAAAGTAGAAGTACTCAGATCTTGTACTTGAGTAAAAGTAGAAGTACTCAAAGCACTTAAAGTTGGTGTTGGGTCTACTTTTGTCTTTACGATATCAGTTTTTCAATATTTAGTTCAGTATTCACTACCCTTGCTGAAAGATGTTGGGGTCTGCTGTCACTAACTTCCCTCTTGTTCGTTCAGATTCACGGAACAACATACTTCCTGGCGGGTTACGGTAAAAGCAACGTGCATAAAGCCATCCTGAAGAACACCCAGATTTTCTGGATAAATATGACCCAGTCGGAGTCAAACCCACTAGGACTAGAAGTCTCTCAGATTAACAAAGTGTGAGTATATAAGACTTCACAAAAACACAAGAAATTATATGTTATTATGTATTATTATTAATTATATGGGATATGCAGACGAGACCTTATTTTATTCAGTATAAGGAATACACAGTTAGCCTACAGACAGACTATGGCATGCCTGTGATTTAATGCTAATGTTAACAGTTGTTAGTTATTTCGACTGCAATTCAATTATTGCTGAAGAAAAAAGAACGAGGGCACTTTTTGAGTTAATGTAAACCTTGTAACTGATTCACCAGCTCTCACTATGGTATAATGTTGCTTGAAGTACAAATATCTGCGCTTTCCTTGTTGTTCAGAGTTTGATTCTTTATAATTGTTGCACTTATTGTAAGTCTCTTTGGATAAAAGCATCAGCTAATTGATATGTAGTGTTTGCTTAACCAGATCCCAGAGTCCCTTCAAAACACAACTTTAAAATGTTATTTAAAACTGAAAATAATCTGCTAACTTAACTGTAAATGTTCTATGATATGAATATTTTGTGAGTGTGTGGTTGGCTGGCCTATCATAACGTATACTGCCTTCCATTATTTTTATTTCAAATCAAAGCAAACTTTATTTATATAGCGATGTTCACACACAAAGTGCTTCACAAGCCAAACTCATTGACCATTTACAGAAAACAACTACAATGCTATCGACCCCTTCCCAGGTGTACCCAGAGTCACACATAGTTTAACACTTAATACCAACGCAGGACTGAATACAACAGGAATACAATAATGAAAGGGAATACAATAATAATAAAATACAATTCAAAACCAAATTTAAAAAGGTGGGTTTCGAGTTTGCTCTTCATTTGTATATTTATATTGTGTATTCATAAGATATCCCCCATAAATAGAGATCCTTAACTATTGACAGTGGGGATATATTTTGTCTATTTTGTTTTATTTTTAATTAATGTGCAAAGCCTTGTTAACATGCTGCTGAATTGGGACCAATAAAGTAAATCTAATCTAATATAAAATCATATTTACACTCAGTTTTTTTGTTAATATATTCATGGGTGTTTTTTAGGACCTGACCTTGTTTTATGTATTGAAATAATTAAGATATATTGAACTGACCCCTCCCTCTTCATGTTTCCCAGGAAAGGATCCTGCTTTCACTCTCTTTTCAACGTTACCATTGACGGCGACGCAGCAAGAGGGTTTTGTAAGTTAACCAATCTTTGTATTCCTTTGTTTTCAACATTTCAAGTCCCCCTTTGACAGTTATACAATTTTTATTCAATCGCATATCACTCTGGAGATTTGGGTCCATCACTAGAATCCAGAATGACCAATTCGATTTTAATTCAACATTAGCCACCTTTAGCTTAGCGGTGGTGACGTGAAGTCATGTGACCGTGCTGTAGTTCCTTTATAGCCCAACATTAGCCTCCTTTAGCTTAGCGGTGGTGACGTGAAGTCATGTGACCGTGCTGTAGTTCCTTTATAGCCCAACATTAGCCACCTTTAGCTTAGCGGTGGTGATGTGAAGTCATGTGACCGTGCTGTAGTTCCTTTATAGCCCAACATTAGCCTCCTTTAGCTTAGCGGTGGTGACGTGAAGTCATGTGACCGTGCTGTAGTTCCTTTATAGCCCAACATTA
>NW_011358333.1:0-6682 GCF_000735185.1 Notothenia coriiceps | reverse complement strand
GCCAACACTCACGCATTGAGCGTGAGAGTCACGCAATTAACCCATATCTCACGCACTCACGCCACACTTGCCTTTCCTCACGCTAAGTTTTCGTCCAAAATAAATGTATATAAAAATGAATTGAAGGAACAGCAAAACGAGCGGTCTACGAAATGAGACGGTCTTCTGGCTTAGTTCAGTAAAGTTGGAACGATATTGGGAGATTCTGATTTCACGGATCAATAACTCATTAACAAAAACGTTATTCAGACACAAATGACATCTCCTAAGTACCGTGGTAAGGTTGACAACGAACTACAATCACATTTTGATCAAAAAAAGCCAATATGCGCCGTCCTCCGAGCTGGACACATTACATTGGTCTCTATCCGCAGCCGGAGAAGAAACGAGTGCTCAGGGACCGTCTGCAAAGTGCAACTCCGAAATAAGTGAATACAATAATATTCAATCACTATTATACAGCTTATTACTACCAAACTCACTACTACACAATAGTCTCATGGTGGTCATACTACGGCAGAGAGTTTTGAAGAATATGCTTTTGAATAATTTTGGGGAATATTTATAATGTAAAATCTTCAATAAATATGGCATCATCTTAAATAACTTTACTATTATACAGTATATTTCTACCAAACTCACTATTTGCATTGTTGTTGTTAGCATCTGGTTAGCTAGCTGCGCTAACGGATAGAAGCTGTTTCTCAAACAATGAGAGGGAGAGCTCTCTCCTGTCAGGCTGAGAGAGATAACTACAGCTCAGTGAGGTAAGGGACTCTGTTTAGATAGTTAACTTTAGTCTAGTTATCTCAGTGGGTCTTAAACGTTTTGGTCACCATTTATGAGAATAAATGAAAAACAGTTATGAAATAGCCTACTATGACAGTAAAACAAGAATACAGTTTAAAAGGTCAGTGATTTGTAAAATATCCATAAAGAAAAAGAAAATCTGTTTCCAGTTCTGTTTCATATGGGTGTTGAGAGATGTGTCCTTAAATTCATTTTGCTCTCAAAATGCACCAGGTTGATGCATTTAACTTCAATATTTAAAAAAAAAATCTTCCCGGGGGAGCAGGCCCCCGGACCCCCGGAGGATGTGCTATAAAATAGCACTTTACCTCTGCTTACACCTATATGCCATTTTATATGCTGTGAGCTGATTATCGAGCCTTCATTGTAAGAGTCGCGGGTACACTGTGTATGTGCGTATTCCATTGTAGCGCCCGGTACATTAATGGGAAACCCTAGTTTGTACATGTTCAATACATTTTTTCTAACACTGTACACATGAAGGTTTCTTTTTTCGGTTCACCAAAAAAAGATCTCATTCCAAGCTGAACTCAAATGTTGCCGGCCCTGCTTACACACTTCTCCTGGGAGCAATGGAACTGACAATGAGTAATAACATAATGTTACTTTAATAGAGGTGAATGGAGTGTTTTCCCCACATTATAACATTTAAACAGATAAAAAGGACAATAAAAGACCTGAGAGGCAAGTAATCCAACTTGTTTTCTATGAAACCTTAAGAATAGGTGAAAAATAAACATTTTGCCGGGGTCATTTTTTTAAGTTTGTTTGGAAAATTGTTCTCTCTTTTACTTGTTTGTTGTTTTAAAACTATTTTCAACCCCAAGAGGCTGTCCACCACTACCCCTCACTTCCAGGTTAGCTATACTTTCTCCATGCATTCTAAAAGAGTTCACGTGTGTGAGTAAGGGATGGAACGTTATTGCAACAACAAACACAAGAAGAATGAGCGTGACAAAAAGGTATTTCTCTACCAGTTTTTCACAGATGAAAAATTATGTCAAAACAAGTTACATCAGACTTAGAAAATGGATCATCAATTTGTTTGCACTTGCCTCTCAGGGCTTCTGTAAACAACAGATGTAAATAAGGGACAACAGACTCTGAGGTGATGCAGCTGTCTGACATTCACTTTATTGTTAAAACTTGTTTTGGTATATCAGCTGCTTGTTTTTTCTACCTCCATATTTCAATAAAAGGCAAACAGATACAGCTTCTTCTTCAAAAACCATGCAGCAGTGTAAACATGAGGTCTACCGAGATAAAAAGTCATACAACTAAAACATACTGGCAAAGAGTCATGTGAAGCAGTTGGTCTGTTTCACTTTCTAAATCAGCAAAGCTTTAACTTAGTGCTCACCGTTTGCCACATATAGCTGGCAAATATGCATGTTTGTACTGTGAATAAAGGGGTTAAAACAGGGGGAAAAATAAATAATGTGACAAACTGACAACATATACATAACACAAAAGCATTTCGATGTGACATCCCATTGACATCGGCATTTTCTAAGCATTACTAAAAAAGGTGTTCTACTGCACAGGAGACGCATCCTATTAGGCAAATCTGAGCCTCATATTGATGGTTGAAATACCACTTTGCTGTGACTGACAACTTTTTTCACTGATAATAGAAGGACCGGTCATGAAGTGCATAACAGAGTGAAACATACAGTTTAACCCGCTCTTTTTTTTTTTAACACAAGCAACAGGAAATATAAATGTCGGCCACACATAGTGTTAGTCAGTCTTCCCCCTGCCAGCAGCCCCTCCTGCACAACCTTAACTTTCACGGCAAACTTCATGTTAAGACACACCAGCTCCTCTGTTCACATGACAATTTTACTGAATTTCAATTTCTTCTACTGTTGCACATGAACACAATAAAATAGTCATCTAATGATATAGCCAGCACCCTAGAATACCAGGACAAGTTAGAAAAACCTGAGAATGAAAACGACAAAACACGCGCACACAAATATGACCTGCCTTCGCGCTACATAATAAAATCATAGCTGCTGAAAAGGACAAACACATTGTGTACTTGAGTCAGAAAGGCAACGTTGATCCATTGATCAGAAGGTCACTTTCCCCATGAAAGCTAACCATAGATCAACTGTTTAACTCCTTCTAGCCTCCGTATATATTCGATTACTGGATACATTGTTGTCGGCCTAGCAAATCAGACATTCTAATCTGTGGTACATGAAATTAATGGACACCATGCAACATGCAATTTGTTGGTGATATTTAAAAATCAAGTTTGGCCAGTTTACACATGACTCGGGCTGCAATTGGAGTGACCAGATGAAGCCTAAAAAACTAAAATAATTCACAGATTTTCAAAATTGGAACAAAGACTATTGCACCATCTCTGAACTTAAAACAAGGTTTAAACGTTGGATGATGCCACTGAACAATTATTTAACTCAAATTTCTCTTAGTGCGGTAATCAGACTAGAGCTCAAATTTCCCCCTCCCTTTCTGCCCTTTTTACATTAGTGAGTCTCTAAGGCACCCGTGCGAACAGTCCTGTGAATAAAAACTTTGATCTGTGCACTATCTGTACCCATATCACCACAATCTCAGCTTCCCTATACATACAGTACACATAAACGCCATATCGACAAACACTTCTCAATCATCCTTATTTCTGTAACATCAATTAACTTAAAAATAACCCAAAATCCAATATTTTATTATATACAATCTTCGTGAGGAAAACATTTGTTGCTAAACACAATGTTACTTCCACCAATGGAGAGGACAATCACTTGGTTTTCTTGTCGAGCTGGAAGAGATCCAGAAGGTCGAGCATGGCCTGTTTGATGTTGCCGCCGAAACGGTGGGAGTCCTAAAATAAGGTGAAAGAAGAAAAAGTAAGATGTCTCATCAAGTAATCAAAATGAAAGAATCTAAATTGTCCTTCAAAATGTCAAACTCTTACTGTTTCTGGGCTTGAGTGTTTGCTGGAGATGTGGAAGTTGATGAGGTTCTCACCAACGATGATATAGGACACACCGTAACCATCATCAGCCACCTTTAGGATGAGAAAAGAGGAGAGTTTAGTCTCATAAACTCAATCTTTTCCTAAATTTGAGAATTTCTGACATGGATACACAGACCCTTTTTAAACATTAAAACACAGCCAGATGGAAACATATGTGTGTGACATGCCATCCCCTAATTGAAGATAAAACAAAATATGCATCCATCCATAAAGAGCAGAAGACTGTGCAACCTTCTTTAAAATGTATGCCAAAACCAACGGGATAACTTACCGGACCGAACCCCCCTCCGGAGGACACATACTCGGGGTATTTGACCAGGTCGAACAGCTCCATCTGCTGCAGAGGCGTCTGACTGGTGGACAGCCTCCACGGATCAGACAGGACCTGAACAGGAAGGATACACAGTTTCATTTAACCTGGCGGAGCAAACTCACACTGTGTTCTCCTGACAAGCTACAGGGTTTCTAGTCTTGTTGAAGCATTTTTACTCCATAAAATAATTGTACAATGAATCTACATTTACCGAATAAATAATTGTATGTGCCTGTAAACTTGACGAGCCATGGTAATTAGAAGTGATGATTACTATTCTATAGTGAATCTTGTAATAAAAGGCGGAAATCTCTTTTAAAATGTGTATTAGTTATTTCTTCATTTATGAAGCTTTTGGCAATATTTATTTGAGTTGAACAAATAACATTTATTGAGTCAATTCAATACAACAAGACAAAATTAAAGGAAATCAGCTAGACTTGTTTAAATAACGCTACTTTATTCTAGACTTAGGCTGAGACCCATATCTTCGAAATTGTTCAGTGCAAAATTGTAGAAAGTTTAAGAAATCACCAATTAAACAAAATGTCCTCATAGTTAGAAGAATTGAGCAGATGCACTGGGCCATAGCTACTTCTATTGTTGATGTTCTAAATGAATAAGAACACAGTATCTGGTCTGTGGTAACTCAGTTACACCATCACACTGCTTGGGGAAATATAGAGCAGCCATTGTTTCACACTTCATACCTCCTTGAGGAAGGCTGACTCTTCTCCCAGGTACTTAGACACCACATAGAGACAGAACAAGTGGCGATCGATTCCCCCCCCTGTCATTGCCAGGCGGTACAGGTTCTGGTGCTTTTCCGCTGCCAGTTTGAGCAAATTCATACGCTCTTCTCTCTGAAATGGAAAGGAGAGAGATCCAGGTCAAACATATGAAGAAGACAATCTGGAAACTTTATTAACAGTCAGCGGCTGATAGCAGATCTGTAATCAGAGGTGTGGTGTGTTGCTGAGATCTGGCCTCACCGTCTCATCTCTGATCATGGCACGAACAAAGGCACAAGTCTCCATGGTGCAGGAGCGCACAGTTTCAGTTCGGCCCTCACGGAACAAACGGGTCATGGAGGCTTCGTATGTCAGGCAGAACTTCTTCTTGTCCTGTTGAGAGAGAGAATAGATCAGATTTAATAAGACACCCCACAGGAGGTTGTTTCATTATGTTTAATGCTTTCTGGAATAAATAACAGAAATACTTAACCGATACATAACATTACCAAGACTGATATCCAAGGCAATTATCTGAAGCCAAATCATAAATAGCAATAATAGTCAACTTTATAAAGATGTTGGATTATTGACCCCTTGATATGTGCCTTTGCTGTGGCTTCCATTTTTTTTTACTGCCAAACAAACAGTAAAATACAGCCTCAAACTAAAGCTCAACTAAGTTTAAATTCAATCATTCTTTGGCAATGTTTGGCAGTCTTCAATGCCATGTTGAGACTGCCCTCTGCTGGAATTTGAGAGGAATTTCCATGAACTGAGTCAGTTATTATAACGATAAGTCTATGCAAAGACCAAAAAAAGGACAAATGGATGAATGAATATAACTGTAATTATTTTGAATTTAAAAAATCTTAGAAAACTGTGAGATGAATGTAATTACCCTGAAATGAGCCAGCTGTAGAGCGATCTGGATAAAGGCATCAGGGCTGGTGCGGCACTTCTTAATCAGACCCTTTCCAAAGTTGTTGAAGGGGAAAATGTGAGAGTCAACGTCGTCAGCCAGAGTCCTGGCGACGCTCAGAGAGCTCTGCACCACCTCCTGGCACTGCAGGGACACACAGGCATACGTTAGGCTGAGCAGAGGCAGCATAGCATCGCTGACAACATGTACAAAACAATACAAAAGGCTTTATCACTGGCGCTAGTACTTTTTAGGCTTAACATGAGTTTAGAAAATGTGGAATTTCAAATAAAGAATACCCAGAAGCCCATTCTCTATATCTTTGAGTCTTTTAAGTAATACAGACCCTGGTGGTGCATATATTTCAAGCAACCAGCAGAGGGAACCCAATACACAGGGTTCGAGTTATGTGGGAGCCAATGGGAGCTGAGCTCCCTTAAGGAGGGTCTGAGCCCCCACGGACGCAGTGAAATCATACATCTGTGGGGGTCGCTAATACATTAACAACAACCATTATTTTAATGTAATAGAATAGAATAGAATTCCTTTATTGTCATCGCACCAGGTACAAAGAAATTTAAAAAAGCAATCCTCGCAGTGCATTTCCACATAAAACGAATAAATATATATCAATATAAACATATACACACATAAACATATGCTCACATCCATACCAACATGCATACATGCCCGCACATCATTTAAATACAGTTTACAATATAAAAAACACAGGGATGATATTTTGCATCTCTGATGTCGATCAGTTAATAAGTTAATAAAACTGAGATAATGAGTATTATATACATTAACGAGGTAAATAGGCTAAAAGAAAAACATGTTTTCCAAAAGAACTACGCATCACTTGAATGACAATATGCCTGCACTGTATCTTCCAA
>NW_011358332.1:4047-4341 GCF_000735185.1 Notothenia coriiceps | reverse complement strand
GTGACCCGGAAATGGATTTCAGCGCGCCATGTTGAAGGACATCTCAGTTCTCTAAATGCACTTCGAGGACCGAGGATCGAACGTCGAGGAGGCTCTCTGGAGGAGCTATAACCGAGGATACACTCATGGGTCCTCCACGGTCCTTCGCGGCTCCTTCGCGGATGCATTTCCGGGAACGTTGGGTATAAAATAGGCGTGACACACCGCTGGAATCATTTCAAAACCATGGCGGGAGCAATGCACAAATGTAAGTGTTGACAATGATACGTTGCATTAGTTATTTAAGAAGTGAAA
>NW_011358332.1:0-4007 GCF_000735185.1 Notothenia coriiceps | reverse complement strand
CGCGCATTTCACTTCTTAAATAACTAATGCAACGTATCATTGTCAACACTTACATTTGTGCATTGCTCCCGCCATGGTTTTGAAATGATTCCAGCGGTGTGTCACGCCTATTTTATACCCAACGTTCCCGGAAATGCATCCGCGAAGGAGCCGCGAAGGACCGTGGAGGACCCATGAGTGTATCCTCGGTTATAGCTCCTCCAGAGAGCCTCCTCGACGTTCGATCCTCGGTCCTCGAAGTGCATTTAGAGAACTGAGATGTCCTTCAACATGGCGCGCTGAAATTCATTTCCGGGTCACTACCGGAGGACAGGAGTCGAGGAGTCGAGGAGGGGGATTTGACGAAATGAGAAAAGGCCTTAAGGGTTAACACCTTGTCGTGTCACCATCAAAGCGTTCCGGGTTCATGGACAGGACAGTTGTTAGCTTAACTTGAATGTTCTTTCCGTGTAATATTAAATATATATAAGCTTGTTTTAATGGCTCTGTTCATGGAGTAGTCGACTGTCTAAGGTAACGTGTTCCTGTCAGTATTCTGTGTTTGGTGTTATTTAAGGTGATGCTCTCTGTTTACGCTGAAGGCTTCGCTGTCAACTCACATTCTTCTGGTTCTGCCAATAAGACTCGTTAGCTCACTGTTTTAGCTTAGCTCATATAAGGTTTCTAGGTTATTAAATGTATTGCTTTGACTGTATCCGTCTACTTCTTATAGCTACAGCGTAACGTTAACATTGTTCCCTGCAGTAAAGCTATGCTCCAATAAATAGCTAGCATGTTATTCAGTGCTACAAATAAGTCTGGTGCTCGTGACTACAGGGCTATAGAAAAAGTGTCACTGTATTTTTACAGTTATCATTGTACAGCTTTTTTAAGTCAGTTAATCCATTAGTTGATTGATAGAGTATTTGTCACCAACAGTACAATTTGCTAAACAACAACTATGACTTTTCTCTGATGCAGTTTCTCTAGTGAAACTGCTCATTTCCAGGTGTATATCAGTATGTGTAGTGTCTCTACTGGGACATGTCTCCATGCTTTAATGTTCAAAAAGCTCTTTATTTTTGTCATACTGCCTGTGCTGCAGCACCTCTTTTCACCCTCTGTCTGAAACCAGAGCCCAGTCTGCTCTGATTGGTTAGCTGGCCGGCTCTGTTGTGATGTGTAAACCGCTTACCGTCCAGCCCCTCAGCCTATTACGTACAATGTGTTGGAGCACTAGCCAATAGAAGTGCGAGTGATGTCATTATGTTACGAAAGTAAACAAAGTCTAGCATTAAAGCTTTCTTCCATGAAATAATATGCAATTGATTCATTGCTGGTGCTCGTTACTACATTGCCATTGACATCCCGATATTTACCTGATGAAAATCAGTATAACAGGTAAGACAATTACAATATTGCAACATTTAAGCTAATGGATTAACGAGTGGTGTTTTCCTCCTTTAGTTCACCCGTGTGTACGCAGATGTTCTCCACACAGTGTGTTCCGTCCCTGTGAGGCTCTTCTCAGCTGTTTGAAGCGTCTGTCAGCAGGATGTCCCGCAGCGGGAACGAGTCCTGTCTGAGGGGAGCAGAGGACACCGTCTCCTTCTTGGTAAGATCCCTGTCCTTTTTTTCCATTTAATTTCAAACCTTTATTTAACCAGGTAGGTCCCATTGAGATCATTGATCTCTTTTTCAAGGGATACCTGCCAATATTTGCATAATGATTGCTGTTCATTCTTTTACACACACAGGTAATGCATACATGCACATGTACATTTACATTGGAGTAATGCAAAGGTGATAGAGTTAGCAGTCAGCGCTCCAAAAATGCTCTCATCAAATTATTAAAGGAATTGGTTGATTACTCTACCAAAACCTAATGATTATTTGATCGTATCAGGGGTTTGACTACTGTTTACTAACGTGCCAGTTGTAGCTCAGTTTTGTTCAATTGAATTGTTATTTATTGCAGTGCTGTTGGAAACATGTTGACATGTTGGAGCAAATAAAACTAGAGGAAAACATCTTTTAAATAAAAATAATGCAACTAGTACAAAGGATACACATATACTGGGCCTATTTTCACTGTCAGTTGCAGTTGGTTCAAAACACTACATCAGGTTGGGAGGAAGAAATAGAAAAGGTGACATTGTATGTGTTTAGTTATACAGGTGTAATACAAATTTATTTTTAAAGTAACAAATACATTTTATTTAATAAGTCAGTTAATCAATTAGCTGATTGACATAGAATTATTCACCAACTGTTTTGTAAATCTAATACAATTTGCAAAAAAACAACACTGACTGCTCCCCGTTGCAGCCTCTCTAGCGTGAGGATTTGCTTCTTTGCGTTTACTGTCTGACGGAAAACTGAATCCGGGCATTTAAAGACTCTCTTGGAAATAATTCTGGGCATGTTACACTATCTTTGACATTCTATTCTAACTAAAAGATTGAGATACAAATCGTCAGAGTTATTGATCTCTGCTTACAAGGTAGGATGCATATTGAATCCTTGTCCCTAAATCAACATCTCTATTCTGCTCATTTTCATTTTCAGGTTCATATTAGTATTTTATTTCTCTACTGTGTAATAATATATAATAATAATATTAACAATAATAACAATAACATTGACAAAGTGCTTCACAAGAAAAAAGTAAAAAAATAAGACCGCAGAAACATGAAGACAATAAAAATGTGTGCCAGAAGTTAAGGTTAACATAAAAATAAAACACAGGAATGTAAGAGTCCCAAAAGGAACAAACAAAGGAATCTTACTTCACATCACACACATCTCAAGGAGACACAAAGGCCAATTTAAAAAGATGGCTCTTCAGTTGTTTTTAAAAGCTGAGACTGCAGACCGAATGTCTGTAGGGGGAGAGTTCCATACTGTTGGAGCCACTACTTCAAAGGCTTTAGTTCTCAACCGAGAGCGAGGGGCAGCCAGTAGGCCCCGGACGGAAGACCTAACATGCTTTAATGTTCAAAAAGGTATTTATTTTTCTCATATTGCCTGTGCTGCAGCACAAGTGTTTTTCAGGATCTAGTTATTTGGTCTGTGTGTGCTGTTCCACAGGTGTGTGTGTTCCATCAGTGGGAGGAGTGGGCGGGCCTCGGTCAGTTGGAGGACTATCTGAGTGTTTTGGAGTACCTGCTGTGGGTCTTCACCCCTCTGATCATCGTCTTCATCCTGCCCTTCCTCATCGTCATCCTCCTTTACCTCTCCATACTCTTCCTTCATGTCTACAAGGTACGCAAACACAGTTTCCATCATGTTCTTTTGCATTATGTCAACAGTAAATTACACTTCATGTCATCACTCACAAATGATTCCAAATGTCATCTATTTATATAAAATAGTAAGTGCCGAAATGGGAAGTGTCAGTGTTTGGAGGGAATTTCATCCCCTTCATCAGTCTACCCTAGAATAGATTATTTATTATCAACACTAAGGAAAGTTAAATGGTGGAAGGGAGTGAGAGTGGGGTGGTGGATATATCAGACCATAGTCAAATCACAATGTATCTAAACAAAATATTTCAACTCTAACTATTGATAATATACTCTTAAAGGTGGAGTAGTTAATTTTGGAGAAACCAGCTCGAGTGCGCTAGAATTTGAAAATACACAGCCGGAACAAATCTGCCACTTCCTTGCAGAGCTCCTCCTCCAACACACACGAACGTGCATATGACCAACGAGGGCACGAGATAAGTCTATGTACAGATGGAAGGCTGACAGGCAGGTAGGCCATCCAGTTACTTTAGCCGGGCCGGCTCAGATGATTGGTCGTGCTTTTTACAGCGCCACGGCTTCCACTGATGATGATTTATTGTCAAAGCANCATTTCAAAACCATGGCGGGAGCAATGCACAAATGTAAGTGTTGACAATGATACGTTGCATTAGTTATTTAAGAAGTGAAATGCGCGCATTTCACTTCTTAAATAACTAATGCAACGTATCATTGTCAACACTTACATTTGTGCATTGCTCCCGCCATGGTTTTGAAATG
>NW_011358331.1:0-3616 GCF_000735185.1 Notothenia coriiceps | reverse complement strand
GTACCTGGTGATGGGAGCCAGCGGGTCGGAGGTCACGCTCAGCCAGGGCTTCAAGTAAGTGCCCACCAACATCACTGTTCACATTCACAATGACCCTACAGGACACACTCCTGCTCACTGCAGTAACTCTCTGCAACACATCTCCTCTGCTCCACGTGTTCTCACACAGCACATTTTACATTTATGTCCAATTTCAAATGTAATATTCCTTTACTCACACACTTATGTATATACTGATTTATATTTTTGTTACTGTGAATTTTGTAATTCAACATTTATATTTAGCTATTTTATTTAGATTTGAGATGTTTACATTTTTGATTGTTTATTACTAGTCTTTTAATTTCTCTAATGTAAAAAATAAACTTTTTATTCTGCTGCAACGCAAACATTTCCCAAATTGGGATCAAGAAAGTACTTCTTACCTTATCCTATCTTACCTTATCTTACCTTATCTTATCTTAACCCTAAAGTAATTATCCCCTCCAACAGGAAGTGGTCATTCCTCTATGCTTTATTCCTCCTCAGGTATCGTCTACCCATGGACTCGGAGGCGCTTGTGGATCTATGGCCGACAGTTTGTAGTTCTCCCGAATGTACGGACTACATTTCCCACCTGGAGGACTTTGCTCTGGACCTGCAGTTAACCGGCTGTCCCAACTCATCGTAACTGCACTTTTTTAATTTAATACACAGGGAGATAACAAAGGATGAATGTTATTTGCTGACGATGTAAACAGATGTCTCCTTTAACACACTGTGTCATCATGTCATGTGCCAATAAAGGTTACATAATCAAACACATGAAACTGACTTGTCACTGGGAACATGGGGATGAGCTGGAGCAGATGAAATGTATTCATAATGTGTGTTGATTACAAGTGTGGTGGACATTCCAGACTGAACCCCCTTCTGGTAAGAAATGAACAAATAGAAGTTTAAAGCAAAGTTGTGTTATTTAATAAAGAGGTAAAGCATTTAACAGAATGTGTTTCCAGCTGAAGGACAGATCACCTGCACCACTGACGGAGTTCAATGATCTGACCCCGTTACCACATAAACACAAGCACTTTGTACAGGAACAAGACAAAGGGGGGGGTCTCAGCTAGAACTTACCTTACAGACTATTGAAATGTTAGTAGATGGTAATTATGAACCTAAGATCATTTCCTGACAATGGTCCACCGTTCTGTCTGAGAACATTTAGGGTTAGCTGTGGTGGAACATTTTAAATGATCATGTGTTGACTGTTGCTCCTTGTTACTTATAGCCTTGTGTATGACATGTATGCACCTGTCCTCTGGTTCAATCTGTGGCCCGGACCAATACATGATTGTGCATGACTAATCGTCACAAGCGTGCAATGTAGGCAGAAGCATAACCCTGTTCCTGTGTACTATGACAAGAGTGGGCCTTTAAGGCGAGTACTGTTGCTCTCTGTTCTTTAATGACTGGTCTGGCCATCTGTTCTTTTAACATTTGTCCTTTTCTATGACTGTAATTCTTAATTTCCACCTCTTTCATCGTTGAATACTGTTGATCTTTTGTATTGAGGAATATAAACACTGATGAAAGTGTGCTCGGGTCGATCCTTGGTGACTTGCTGTTGCTCGCTGAGTTCGAACCTTCTGCGCAGAGGCCTAATAAACTTACAAACTTACAAGTCTCATTTGTTTATTCCCTTTATTGACGAATTTCCACCACAGTAGCTATAGGCGTGAAATTAAACTGTTCGAAAATAAAGTTACAGTGACATTATATATAATTAAATGAGACTTATGAGAGATTTCGACGATTAAAAGCACACATTCAGAGCTTTACCTCAGCAGACCTTCAGCGCTGATTCCAGGTCAGTTCATAATGAAACCCTCTGAGGGACGGAGAGGAAACGTTCCGATGAACCGGAGCAGGAAGCATTCTCCAGAGGAAACTCAGACGCTCTCTGGAGAGGTCCTGCTCAGAGACGCTGGGAAATACCACGTTAAGCTAAAACCTCAATATCTTTTCACATTCAAATGTGTTTGTGGTTTTTGTTTATTATTTATTTATGGGACAGAAACGCTCCGTGCTAACACCTGACCTGAGATAAACTCTGAAACATCTATTTTGCTATTTAAGTTCATTTCTGTAAAAAGGCACAAAAATGAAAAAACCTATCAAACTAAATTTCTATGAGTTTGTTTCATAAATAATAGTTTTCAAATATTTCCTTTTCCTGTAAAATTGTTCTTTATTTTTTCTTAAAATCATGACTTTAATCAAATCGCCCCAAATCACAGAAAATGCCTCAAAGGGCTGAACACCTGAAACTAAAGCAAAATACAAATATCATAGCACAAACACGATGAAAACATTAGGAACAACAACAACAACATAAGTAGTTCCATATGATGCTAAACCATTCAGAAGTGACGCCAATGAAGACGGAGACCACAAGGAAGACAGATGGGAGAGATGTTTTTTGAGTTTCTGGGATCTGAAGCGATTCCAATGGGGACAAATGGGGTGGAGGCCTGCGAGTTAGTTCAGGCCACGCCCCCAGGAAGTGCGCCGGAAAATATTTGTTGTGTCCAAACGGCGGTACTACAACTTCCGTATCAGTCCGTGACGTCACTGGGCCCAGAAACACTTTCCCCCATTGACTAACATGGGGAAAGAGACGTCTTAAATCAGAGGATGTTTTATTTTAAACTAAATAAACTACCTAGTATGAACTCTGTTTTTAGAATTCTTATTAGAATCATTCGGTCCTTAAAGTTGTAAAATTCACTAAAAACCGAATAATTTTCTCTCTCCATTCATAGTGAGCCGAGAGCTCGGGAGGCGGGGCTTAATGACAGGAGGCGGGGCTGAATGACAGGAGGCGGGGCTTAAGGGGTGCATGATCTGTCTATAGAGTGGCGAAGTCACGCCCATCTACTTCCGCTCCATGGGACCTTATTTCGGAAAAATTATGCATTGAAGTCAATGAAGAGAGAAAACTTATCTTTCGATCCCGTTTGAATTGTGCCACAAATTACACATATGATGTTTGTCAATCTTAAAAAATAATTTCCATGTCAAAAAAGTCACAGTTTGTCGTAAAACTGTTGAAATATAAGACTAACTAGAAAGACTACAAATCCCAGAGTCGCGTAAGTGATGTCATAACTGTTTCACTCCACTAAGAGATAGCTAAGATCAGCGCCATATAGATATAATCTATCTATATGGCGCTGGCTAAGATAAGATCACTTTAACAAGATGCCTGTGTGCTTAGTACCAGGTTGTTATCATACCAGCAATGGGTCTTGCTCGTTCTTTCGCTTCCCGTCTGATGAAAGGACCAGGAGTGGCTGGATCAAGTTAGCTACCTAGCTAGTAGCTAGCACGTTAGTTAGCAGTACAGCCTTGTCATTTTTATTAGCCTTAACATGAAGTAACATTAAGTAACCCAACATGTTAAACAGTAAGAGTGGTAGTCATATTTCGTGAACCCTTTGAAGAGTACTGTCACACCGGTGTGATCATTCTATAATACACAATTTAAGCCCGGGGGAGAAATGCTAACGCTACATTAGCATCTGCGATCTTTTCTACTTCACGCATCTGCACAAATGGTTGACATTAAACATTA
>NW_011358330.1:0-3046 GCF_000735185.1 Notothenia coriiceps | reverse complement strand
ATTGGCTGTAAGTACGTATGCCGCGAAAAGTGTGGTGTGTGAAGAGGAAACGAGAGAGGTGCAGCGACGCGTCCTAAAACCAGCAAGTAAGCTGCGCATGGCTTCCCTCGACAAAAAAGCAATGAGATTTCTCCATAGGATTTTAGAAAATAGCTCAAAATAAGATCTGTGGGAAACGTACCTGTTAGATAAATGCACGTTTTGTTCAGCCGGATAATATCCACATGTCTACCCTACTTTTATCATTTTCTAATCATAAATTTATGATAGACTTTTCAAACTACAAGAAGATAAGGAGGACTTTTACAAAAAAGTAATAGAGATTTTTGTCCAGAAGGATAGGCAAATGGACTTCATCTTCAAGTCAAGGTAAGACCACCATTTTATTGAAAATGGGATCTTACTAAGAGAGAACAATTCAATATTTAAATGATAAAATTACATGTTTTGGGTATCCTTTTGTTGAACTGTCAATTTAAAATTAATCGAAGCATCAGACAAAAAAAGCTTTTGAAAATAATATTATATTTTGATTTAGGTCAAAATATAATATTTGTAAACCTGAAGAGTCAGTGCCAGTGCCTCACCAGCCATGAACCTCACTGCAGAAGCTTATATATAGACATCTAAGTTTTTTGTGCCCCACCACTTTTGTACATATAGAAACGCCACTGAGTATATACACCAAATAATATTCAAAGGTCCACTTTATCAGCTTACCACTGCCTTCCACTGACTCCAATGTGTTGTAAAAATGACTAATTCATTTTTGATCTCTTGAATAGATAAATAAATAACCATAACATCATCCCATCATCATTTCAGAAAGCCCTGGGGGACATTGTTTAGTTTTTACTCAACCCACAGTGGATACCTAACAACATTACCATAACAAAAAACATAGAAACAGCAAATCGCGATATAAGGGATTGGAAACTCAAATTTCAGGGCCATTTTTGCTTGAAAAAAACGTATGATTTTATCTTATCTCATTAGAAACATATATTTTGAAAACTATAATTGTATTGCGATTAGTAGAATTTCCTTGGACATCCATTAGTATTGTTTAGATTTCTTCATTTCTAAATTGTGACACCCCTGTTATTAAACGTGTACCAACATTTTCTCTTGTCTAAACAAAATAAATAACTGTAAAAACTAACTGGTGCATTTAATGAACACTTTTGTTGAGTTATAATTATATTGAATTCATTTAATTATTATGAGCTTCAATTAGTTGGATTCTCATTTGATCCTCAAAATCAAAAATAGGAAACCTCCGCCTTCTTGTGACGGTCCTAAAAATGCCACCACAACAACAGGAGAACACAGTGTATTATATTAGTAAAAGTAGTAGCTATAATAGTAATATTGTTTAGTAATAATTTGGTAAATGAACTACTTTTAGAATAGGCACTCTCCTTTACACTCTATGAGACAATTCGGAATATAATTAGGTTCAAAATAGCATGCAACCAAAGCCCATTTGTGAGGATTAATTTATCTTTTATATTCTATCAGATGGATTACTGCTCTATTCACACCTGGCTTCTCATGCAACAGGTATTTATCAAGAACTTTCCCAAAAGTGGATGATGTACATTACTACAGTGGTTATGAAAAATGTAAGTCTGGCAGCCAAATGGTAATCCACCCTTTCCCCAAGCTTTCCAAAATGCAGATTGCCTTGGCCCTGACTGCACTGGCTGCCCACAAGTCTCATCCAGAACAGGAAATTATGAAAGTGATTAAGAGGGCAGACGAGTTGAGGATATGGTGTACCGGCTCATTTACTCAGGAGCAATTAAAAAAATGAAACAGAAGTTCAATACCCTGACGGTGCGTTTTCTACTACGATGGTGGGAATATTATTCTATCTTTAACATTATCAACTCATTTATCATTTTAATATGTGTGTAGTTACCCGCTAAAAGTATGTTTAAAGTGGTACATTTCGCAAACAAAGTTTGCATTTCTTATTATTTCAACCATTTTTGGACGGAACATTTGTCTCTGTGTTCAGTAGCAGGGGGACTTTATACAGCATCCTATTTACATTTTATGTTATCCAAAATCAATTTGGAAATGCAAACAATAAAAACACTTTCCCAGTAGTGCTGCAGGAGTGCTCAGGGATGTGTGTTTGCTTTGATTAGTTGTCAATCACACAGCAAAATGATGGGATAGAGGTCAGCACTGCAACGCAAACACATGCAGTACAATATTTTATTGGAAGCTAGCATCAGCACTGCATTCCTAATAAATACAGGGGCTGGAGACTTGCCTGAGGTCCAGAGTTTGCACATACAAATGTCTACTCAACATGATAATTAATGCAAATGTATAACAACATAGTAAAACATTTTCGGAGCTTGGTCCCCTTGTGACTGCAAACGTATCAATCTAGCAGCATTACCACATATCGCTTTGGGTTCCCTTACTCCCCAATTTTCTTTCCTTTATTCTTTTCATTTTGGACTTGAAGATGTTTGTCTGCAAATCAAAACTTTTCCTTTAGACCCCAAAGGTGTATGATAATACACCTTGGGGCATTGTGACAATTATTTTCAACAGCACAGTTAAAACAGTGATAGACGGGTTAAAGTAAAAATAAACTTGCCTCAAGTACTAAACTTCACATAAAACACTTTTTGTCACGATTCTCATGTTATGTCACGTTTATAGTTTTGTAGGTTTGGGTGTTTTTGCTGTTTTCCATGTCATGTTTTCCTCTGGGTTATTGTCTGTTCCTTTTCCCTGTGTTTTTCCTCTTGTCATTAGTTTCCCTGGTGTGTCTAATTGTCTGATTGTGTTCACCTGGGCCCCTGTGTTTTCTCCTCCCTCCTCACCTGTGTCTTGTTGTGTGATTAGTCTTGTGTTTATTTAAGTTCTGGGTTTTCTGTCTGTCTTGGTCGGTTCGTCTTGTTCTGTGACTAGTTCTGCGGTGAGTGTTCTGTTTTGTCATTGTATATATATATATATATATATCATAGCCTTGAAATAAAGGAATTTTCAGTTTATATCTGCATTTGGGTCCTGCTTGTTT
>NW_011358329.1:0-3099 GCF_000735185.1 Notothenia coriiceps | reverse complement strand
CTGGGGGGTGTATGCAACAGATAGTCAATGTATGTTTCTTTATTTCATACTGAATAATATGTAAAAAAAGGAAAAATATTAGGTCCAATAAAAAAAACTTTGCTTCTGGAAGCAGGCCATTTCGTGACGTCACGTGTGGTTCCCGGCTGCCGCTGTCTGGATCCCTGCTGCCGTCCGGATCGACAGCCAATGCGCGCAGCCAGCGAGAGTTCACAACGAAAAATGGCGTCAAATATTGTTGATGTTTACGCATCAGAAAAAGCTAATAGCGCGGGTATTTGGCACAATTTGACAGAACAATTATTTGGTGTGGACGATGCGAGCAGTGACGATGAATCTGAACGATCTCTGCCGCCTTTTACACCAGAAATAAGAGGCCTAGAACCGTATAGGTTCGAGCCAGCAAAACGCGAATGTGCACCACCGGCCTTCTCTTTCGGGAACAAATGAACGGTAAAACCATTCCGATTGGTGTTGCTACACCCGCCAACGACACACCTCTTCACCATGATCCTTAAAGCTTCGGGAAATCCGGGAAAAAACAAGACAAACTCGGAGATAAACACTGATACACAAAGTTGACATGCGGCTATACCAGCAATGCTACACTGTGTGATGCTGGGACGGGCTGAACTCACCAGGATTCGCGGAACCACACGTGACGTCACGACAGAGCACCAAGCAGCGGCAAGTTTGAATCCAGACTTTTCTGGATACCTCTGAATTTGACCCATTTTCCCGATATTAACAAGTGATTTACAGCAAATAGGAAACGATATTCGATCTATATCACGTGTTACTGGAATAAGACCCAACAAGGTTAATGCATTTTGAAACAGTTCTATGATCTTTCAGCTACAGTAAATTACGCAAGATAAGGACTTTAAAGTATGAGCATAACAAATAAAGAAGTGTAATGTAAACATTTACATTATAATTATGATTATTTAATATATAAAGACTATATATTATTGTATTACAAGATTAGATATACTTTAGTTGATCTAAAATATTGATGTGTTCAAATGCTCTTCAAAACACAACTGAAAGTCCATGAAACTTGTCTTTCTGTATTTGTGAATGAAGCGCCATCTCCTGGTTAAAACCTGAAATTGAAAATCTGGCAACGCCCTCTCGGAAAATAGTGGGAGGGCTTAACATTCCTCTATACTGGTCTTAGGCAGGTCGTAGGCAGGAAGCTGTAAGCTGGAGTCTGAAATGAAGTGCTACATCTGTAGATACTTTCCAAGGTTTGACATAATGAATTGTGATACTTTTAAAGCAAGCAACGATGTTTTCAAATCTGTAATCAAAAAGGTCCGCAAAAACGCTATGGAAGCAGTTCCTGCCGTTGCTACGTGGTTCAAACAGTAACAACGGACTATTTGTCTTAGCAGATGCATGTCATTTTAAATCAACAATGTTTTTAATCAATAAAAACATTTTCTGAATCTATAAAAGCATTTCAATTAATAATGGGAGTCATATTGTTACTTTATTGAGAATGTGCCCTTGTAATAAGCGGGATAATGTGCAGCGACTTGGTCATTATGGGGAAAAGAACAACCGACAGGCTGTTCAGGAGCCTGACGCGAAGCGGAGGGATCTTGATCAGAATGCTTGAAGGGTGTTCTTTTCCCCATAATGACCAAGTCGCTGCACATTATCCCTTGCATAACATACATGAAAAAGTGGATTTTGCAGAATAGGTGACCTTTAAATAAACCTTCCAATCTAACCTTGAATTTGTATTCTGTCAATTCAATTAATTACACCAATAAAAGGCGGCATAAATAATTTGAGTTAAACTAACATGAATGTATTTATTGTACATAGGATCATCAAATCAATGCAATGCAACAGCAATGGTAGACAGACTTCAGTCATCACAACACACATGACGATGTTCAGTTGAACAAATATGTCCAGTCTTTATAAAATTCCTGCTTCACCCCTGTGCCATAGACTAAAGATACAGTATTTGGTCTGTCATAGATTTGACTCAAAGCAATCCTCTCTTTTTTCAGCTGTGTCAGAACAGTTCCAGCTGGAGCCGCTGAATGCCACAGTGCTCCACGGTTCTGCTGTGCGATTCAACGCCACCGTGCAAGGAGCATGGAAGGTCATGACCTGGAGTGTGGGAGGCCTTATGGTAACCACTGTCCCTGACATCGGTGACATCATCTCCTTCTCAGAGCAGTTCTCTGCCAGATTCTGCTCCAGCGGTGACACCAGCTGTGTGGAGTTCACCATCCAGAACGTGACCCGCAGCGAGCGGGGGGCCGTCACCTGCTCTGTGCAGGGGACCTACGGCTCAAAGACGGCACAGCTCTACGTAGAAGGTAGGGCCATTAAGATGTCTGGCTGCAGTTATATAAGTTCATTACAGGGTTCCATTGAATACTCTATTCGGACATTCAGCGGTCTGCTCTTTTTCGTTAGCAGATGGCTGCTGAGGATGCTCTGGTTCATTTCATTTCATTTCAAACCTTTATTTAATCAGATTGGTCCCTTGAGATCATAGATCTCTTTTTCAAGGGAGACCTGCAGCATATAGATTCCACATGAAACATAAAACAATAAAGGACATCATACATTATATTTACAGGATACATTTACATAGTTATAGACATTTACAAGTGGCCATAGTATCAACGAGCATTTCATTTAGCCTAGCTTTAAAAACATCCAGAGGAATGAGATTGCTCAGTTTCAATTCTTGCTGAAGATTGTTCCAAGCAAGTGGAGCTGCGCACATAAAAGCTGTCTTACCTAAGACAGTCCTTGCTCTTGGCACATCTAACAATACTACATCATGCGATCTCAGACAATAGCTGCTTGCAACTCTCTGTGTTATCAGAGAGCAGATATAATACGGGAGTTTACCCAACAAATTTTTATAAATATATAAAACGTGTACCAATGACTGAGCCTCTTTACAGTAAGTGATGGCAAACCTGCCTTGGCATACATGGTACAGTGATGAGTAAGTGTTCACAATTAGTGACAAATCTCAGTGCGCTGTGATAGGCGGCATCTAACTTGTTCAGGCAATGGGCAGGTGCATTCATATATCAAATCACCATAGTGCAGCACAGG
>NW_011358328.1:0-6960 GCF_000735185.1 Notothenia coriiceps | reverse complement strand
AACAACGTGTCACATGTTAAGAATTTACAATCAGAATCGAGTATTCAACTAAGCTCTGTAATACAAGTTGTTAGTAGCCTTAAGGGCCTACACAGTTGTTATGCTATACCACATTGCCCTTCACTGGGTATATAATGAGCTGCACTAAACTACATTTTAGCATTTAAAATACCTAGCCATTTTCTTGCGGTTATTTTACCTCAAAAGTAACTCAAAAGTAGTGTAACTCATTACATTTCAGAGACAGTAATATTGTAATGTAACTTATTACTTTCAAAAGACAGTAATATGTAATATGTAATATATTACAATTTGGAAGTAACTTGCCCAACAATGGTTCCTACAGTGGAGACTCTGCCCACTATCTCACACTCCTGTGTAACTTCAAGAAACTGGTGCATGTTTCAGCAAAAAGCTTTCCCTTAGTTTTCACCACACTTAAAGAACGAGTGCAGTTGTGCCGTTACACAGAGTTAGTGATGGTTCTTACTGATGACCAGAGGTCTCCAGTGCCGATTTTCCACTTTCTTCGCCTTAACTGCCATGCAATCAACTGTCACAGTCTGCTCCATCATTCACCAGTAGTTTTCCATTCACCTGTCTCACCTGTTAACCACACACACGTTTTTGCTCACTCTCTTTCTCTACTGCACCCATTAGTTTTACTGCCAGTATTTAAACCCTCACGAGACACACACCCGTTGCCAGATCGTACTTTGCCTTCATGCTAGTCTTTCTTGCCTACCCGGTTCCGACCCTGCCTGTCCCTGACCTGCCTGCTCTGCCTGTTCCCTGATCCTGCCTGTCCTTGGACTATCCTGCCTTGCCTGCTGTCTGACCCTCTGCCCGGCCCTGACTCACCTTCTGCCTGCTGTCCTCCGGCACATCATCCGGCTGTTACTGTTCTGCTGGTATCTCTCTGCTCTGGTTTTATTACCAATAAAGTACATTACTGATACTCCTTGTTTTCTCGAGTGCTGCATTTGGGTTCTTCATAAGATTGTGACATCAACGGTAAACATCTGCGCTGTAAACTGCAGAGGAAGTTGGGGTCAAACCTTTAACACATTAAGGCTTCCAGATTAATTATGAGCATTAATGCATTTACATGGAAAGCCCTAGAGAAAATGTTATATGTTTGCAAGATTATAACACAACTGCTGTTCATATAGTACTATTAATATAATATTGTTGCCAGTGAGTATGAGTGATACCTCAAACTTGTTCAAATGGATAGTTGTGATTTAGAGCAAAGAGTGGGTTGGTTTTACTGAAGTTATGGATTCACGTGCTTTGAACTGTCTTATCTTCAGGATTGTCATGCCTCATTTGAGATCGTATAGCTGTGATGTGTAATATGGAGCTTAATTGTATGCAAAAATTGATTTCTGTAAAACACAACCCCAAACACCTGTGTTTATTTCCCTCTGCAAATAAAGCCTTGTTGTATTTGTGTCCCTATAACGTCATTGAGTATATTTCTGTAATATCACCATGTACTCAAGTGTGTAAAGTATTGTCTCTGTGTGTGTTTGTCTTTTTGTGTGTATTGGCATGTGTGTGTACTTTAACAGCGGACTGAGTGTTATGAGTGTGTCAGTGTGTCAGTGTGTGTGCTGAAGCATAAGAGTGGGGCATGTGTTCATGCATGCAGTGAATTAATTCTGAGTGTATGTGTGTCGAAGCGTTCCCTGTCTTAATTGTATGTGTTTGTGAACTCAAATTGAGCTGAAGTTCATACAAACTCAAACAAAAAGAAACAACTTTAAGACTTGTGTCCAACCACTGCATGGAAACTCTGAATAATTTACATTTTTGAAGAGATCATATAAAAGCTGTGCATGGCTGTGTGTGATTAAATAAAATCCAATGTTGTGATCCTCTTCACCGGTCTACTGAAGGGCGGAGGATGTCAAATGGTCCGTCTATTTAATACTTTGTCTAGTCCATTTCAAGATGTCTTGCTCTAGAGAGACGCCCACACCAGGCTGTACCAAAAAGTCTATTAAGAATCTTCAGTTTATTCAAAATGCTGCGTAACGCATATTAACAGGAAAAATTACTATATTACAGACACCCTCTACACATTTAAGAGTACGCTTAAGACATTCCTTTTTGATTCAGCTTATAGTTAGGGCTGGCTCAGGCTTACCTTGAACCAGGCCCTAGCTATGCTGCTACAGACTATCGAGGGACTTTCACCTTTCACTCTTGATCGCTCTTCTCTTTCTCACTATCTGTACACATAAATGCATGTTATTAACTCAGCCTCCCGGGAATTATCCTCTGAGTTGTGTGTCTGACATGATACGCCACCCTCTTCCTGATGCACAGGACCTACTCACTCAATAATTGCAATAAGCCATGAAGATACAAACTCAGAACAACAACAAAAACTGCAGGTAAATTTGCTTTACATGAGCCAAACCATCGTAAGTGCTTTGGCATTGCAGTGGGAACAGGTGGGTTTCCGGACCACGACGAAACAAGTGTAGACATTCTGCTGTCCTGGGCCTCATTTATAACGCCTTGAATAGGATTCACGTGGGAAGGTTGCTTACGTAGTACAAAGAAAAAAATAGGTACAGAAATGTGTCGCAGTTTCTCGTCTCTCCCGTTTTTGTGCTTAGTGCGTACGCATGGGTTAGAGTTTGCGTGGAGGACCGCACGTTTTCCCGTGAAGTAAGTATTTTATAAATCGCAAACATTGCGTAGAAACTGGCGTACGCCATTTTTTGAGCGTATATCCCTTTATAAATGAGGCCCCAGATATCAACGGGGAGCCTTTTCCACCATTTTGGAACCAGGATAGCAAACAGGTGTGTTTTTGTCTGTAGGAAGGGTTGGATTCCTTCACATGATGGTAGGTTGGTACCAGTATCTGGACCAATGGCAGCTTGTCAAAGGAAGTGATAAGCAGCACTAGTAAACCCAAATAAATGTAGTGGCACAATTCAATACAAAAAGTCTTGAATTAGGCTAAATTATGTCCTTGTGATTTTGGGACATCATTAGTGAACTGTTACTTCGCCGGAGACTCGTAGCGGGGTAACTGCAAGGGGCAGAATTGCGGCGCATTTGCGCATTAGATGAATTGCACCGCCTTTGCGCATAAAATGAGGCCCCCTCCGCAAGATGAGGCCCCACGCAGTCTGCGTGATCTGCGTGTAGGGAGGGGCGGCCCTGTGTGTTGCGGACTCTCTCAGCTCGGACCGTGCAGTGCTGTGTTAAATTAATATGATCAGAGGCTCAAAGAGTAGAGCTGTCTTTGTGATGGAGCTTATAGTTAGTGCTGAGGTTTGCCTTGGTCCAGCCTGAGTCACCCTGTTTTGGCTTGGACTGTTGGGTCTAATCCCTGGCTCTATCTGCTACCTACGTCCTCTTAACTGTATGTTTCTGTACTTTTCTGATTCAGTATACAGGGCGTCATCAACAGAGTTTTAAAGAAATGGCTGCCTCTGTTTCATAAATTGCGGCTTGGCCTTTTGCTGTGTTCCCATGTATTTAATGTTAGTGTGACCGGAGGTCTCCTCCCTCTGTGCCGCTGCTTGGCACCGGGCCAGCGCACCAATTGTGCACACCGGCTATTTAAACTGAGTTGCCAAACTGGGTCCCTCCCATTTCCGCTTCTCCTGTGGTGGCTGCAGCCTGGCGTGGTGACGCAAATTGTTTGGCGTGGCAGCATTCATGTCCTACTCTCTTCCGGACAGGTAAAGCACTGTGCAGTCTGTCATTCATTCATGGTCACAAGATACACACTGCTGACACTTTCTCATCTTAGCGCAGCTGACGTCCGGGGCATTAAAGGAGGCATTTGCTCCGCCAGAGGCTCCGCGATCACAGCGTTGCACACTGTTGGTGAGTGCCATTGTCTGCTCTCTTTAAATATTGCCTTATCGATTCTTTATGTCAAAGCGGGATTTGGCCGTGGGATTTGCAGGTCTCATTCCCTCCCTTGTCGGCTCTGTGGCTGACCGTCACTTTCATACAGATTTTGTATTAATTCTAATCCCCTTTCCAGGGGTGTTTTAACTATTCTCGCTCCCCACCTTTGTCCATCATTCCCGTCCCGTGCTGCTGTTTTGGCTCTCTGTGAGTTTTGGGCTCTCTGTGAGCTTCGCTCGTCACTGTGGACAGGCCCAGTCTGCTTGCTCTGGCCTGTTGCTGGAGCCGTTCTTGGCGTCAGGGAATTGTCCTAATACGACTATAAGGACATTTATTATTTCATTTGATTATCCCTTGCTGTCCTTTACATTTACTTTAATTTGTTTATTCCTTGCAGTCCGTTATATTTGCTTTAATTTGTTTATTCATTTGTTTACATTCATTTAGATTTGGTGTATTTTGTTGTTTTCTTTTGTTTATCCTTCTGTCACAAACCTTTTGTCGGAACTATAAGATTTTATCCTGTGCCGGACAGTTGCTGTGGGCCTGAGGCGGCAGACTCCCTGGTGGTGGCAGTGTTTTTCTTCACGCATCCGTTTTGAGTGGTGTGTAGTGTCACGGGTTATTTATTTTTGACCCCTTACTCCCCTTTTTGTTAACTGCCGCCGTGGTAAGCCCAGCCCTGTCCGTTTCCCCAAAGTGGGTATTTTATTCAAATGTATTGTGTGTGGTGTTTTTAGATATTTTGTATTTTATAAATAAAACTGTATTCTGACCCTTAAAACTGTCTCCAGTGGTGTAAAACGAACCTGATTGTCCTTATCAGTATTAGACCTAGTTTTTATAATTTCCTGGGGGCGAAACTCCCCCAGGTGTCGTTGTCCGCAACCGACTTTAACACCTACCCTCACCACACCGCCCATTTGCACACCTGAACGGTTTTAGACATGTTCCTGTATCCATCTTTCTCATGTAAAATATTTAAATTATATATGTTATAATTGTATATCTGGTGTATTCTGTAAATTCACGAGTTGCTGTTATGGACTGTACAGTACATTATGCGATTTCCTTCGCATATAAGTGAAGCGGGGCAGGAATCCAATTGTGTTTTGTGAGGGATAAAGTGTTAGACATACAGTTTACGCATAGGAATTGTAAGAATATTAGACATATACAGACATATCCTTATTCATAATAATTTTTTATTAAGTTTTTAATGAGATGGTCATGCAACATATTGTATGTCCAGGCATTAGAAACTGGAACAAGTTATATCTATGTATGTATTATCTGTTATCTAACAATATGATATATTGAAGAAAGACGACTGCTTTAACGCTTTGCTGTGATCTCATAACTTTAACATTTTGTAATTGAAAGTATTAGCTAATAAGTTAATCACTGCTTCTCTCACTTATTTACCGTATAGCATATTACATTAAGTTAAGCCTTGTGATCCATCATATTATTCCAAAATATATATGTCTTGTAGTATTCGTAACATAATATTTATAAAAGGTATTTCAACATACTTTTGAAATTACATCTCAGTTGCAATCATTCACTCAGTTGTCCATATTGAAAAACAAATCATTTCAGTTTAAAGAAAATTATATTACGGTAATATATTTCCTTTCAACAAACCTCACCACTACATTCAGCCCCAAACAAAACTAATAATGATCTCGTGATTCTCCTCCCAGCACTGCTCTGTTGAAATCTAGCGTCCCTTGTTGGACTCCAAACCAACTCAGAAGCTCTTGTCAGCCAGCAGATTATTGTGTTTGCTCCTGAGACTGCCAATTTTCTGCTCGGTTGTCTCATCATGTGTTCACTGAGGTGACTTCAATGTGTCTCTAATTATGAATCTGTCTCTAATAGAAGCTCCAGTAAATAAAGTTTGTTTCCAACTTTCTCACCATTTATCTGACTTCAATATTGTTACTCTGAGTGAATGACCTGCCTTCACATCATAATAACAATGACAGAGCCGAGCTGTGGAAAATGTCCATTTGACGTTTAATCAATGTGTGCTGTGAAGTGGATCAGAAATCATTCCGTCTCTATTTCATTACATCTATTTTAAGTACCCTAACATTAAAAACACACTTATTTTTGGGTTTTCTATTAAGGTGGAGCGTTGCAGATAACAAAGAATGAATCAGTATAACTCAGATCTATAATACATACTGCAACTTTTTCTTCTGTTTAACTGAATTATTTCATATAGTTATATTGGTTCAATATTCAAAACGGTGCAATTTAGCATTACTATCTTATTATTACTTAAGTATTGCAGTATCATGTGCACATTTTTACTTTAACTTTTTATGTTTATATAAATATGTTTATTCTATTTTATCTTTCATCAGACATTTACGTTAACTTTTTATTAAAAACAATTAAATGTTAGCTTTTTATTGCACATTCCTACTTTAACTTTTTTAATTCATATTTTACTTTGATTTTTCATTGGACATCTTTAACCATTTAAAAAAAAAAAAAATCTTTTTTATGTTACGTTATTATTTTTATATAAATAATTTAGTTTAACTTTTATTTATTTTATTTTTAATTAGAGATTTTAATTTCACCTCTATCTTTTGTTTGTATTGTTTTATTGCACATTCTCAGTTTAGATTAAAAATGTTTATATAAATATGTATCTTCTATTCTATATCTTCTTTTTTTATTCTAAAGTTAAGCAACTTTCATGAAACTCAGTTTCCTTCAGGATGACTAAAGTATTCTGATTTTGTTAACCCATTAACTACACATAGTCTACTGTTAAATTATAATATATATCAACTGTTCATTGACTTTAAATCTTGCTACAATGATTTATGTCTCATAGTATTGTTCAATGGGCTAAGGTTGGTCCTATTTACTGGAACAGAAACGGGTGGTTAGGTATTGTAACCCTAGTTATATAAGCACAGGCGGAGCCCTCTACTGGACCCTATGGGTACTACTCTCTACCATGCTATGCAAGCATTCACCTACTGAGTTGCATCAACGTAGCCGGCTAATCGGGGCGAGCCTACCTGAATGCGCGCGCAGGCCTACAGTATA
>NW_011358327.1:0-4443 GCF_000735185.1 Notothenia coriiceps | reverse complement strand
GAATTCAATGTATGATGGTTGGTCCTGCTTTTGTGTTCCGTTTTGGTGTAAAATCTAGCCTATATTTAAATAAAAATATAATTATAGTAATGTGAAAGCCTTTTAGAAATGAATTGCACATAATAATTCCCACAAAGCTGTGAGCACTTATACATTTATGTGACGCTTTTCCACTCATCTTCCAGTCGGTTTTCCTCTGTTGAAATCGACCAGCTGTGAAGGTGGGGGCGGGGCTTCTATACGCGAGTAGTGAAAACACTTCAGCCTCATCCCAATACCCCTCCTCGACTCCTCTTTTCCCCTCCTCCGGGACTTGATCCGGAAATCGATCAAGACACGCCATTTTGAAGGACGTCCCAATAGCTGAAATGCACACGGAGGAGTCGAGGAGGGTTGAGGGAGGAGGGGTGCGGGAGGAGACGAAAGGGAGGATACAAGCGAGCAGACTACGCGGAAGTGTTTTCACCACTCGCGTATAAAAGCCCCGCCCCCACCTTCACAGCTGGTCGATTTCAACAGAGGAAAACCGACAACTGGAAGATGAGTGGAAAAGCGTCACATAAATGTATAAGTGCTCACAGCTCCGTGGGAATTATTATGTGCAATTCATTTCTAAAAGGCTTCACATTACTATAATTATATTCGTATTTAAATGTAGGCTACATTTTACACCAAAACGGAACACAAAAGCAGGACCAACCATCATACATTGAATTCCTTGACTAACAAGAGAAAGATTCATTCATTTAAATAAATATTTAACCAGAAATGAGCCGGTTCTAAGGGGTTATTCAGTTAAGCCGATGGGAGGGGATACAGCTGTTCGCATGTCATCATTAACAGACGTCGTCTAAGAGTGACGTTTGAGTGAACGAGGACATCCCAATTAATACCTGAGGACTCCTCTGTCCTCGCGTCACCTCCTCGTGTCTCTCGCTTGCATCTTACGGAGGCGGAGCTAAGATGCAAGGAAGGGACGCGAGTGAGGGAAAGGAGGGGTATTGGGATGAGGCTCTCCCTTTGACTTGTGCCAGTTCGTCTTGTTGTGTGACTCAGACAACCAGTGTTATCGTCTATCCAGGATAACGTTTGTTTGTAGATATCCTCATATGAGTGATTTTGTTTCATATATGGTTTTGTTTTGTTTTCCTCAAAAGAGGGATTTTTTGTTTTGAAACTTTGCTTACTGTACAAATTCCAGTAAATTCTTTATTTTGAAACCTTATTGGTTTGAGTGGTGCATTTGGGTTCATGCCTCAGAGTTCGGCTGGACAGGTTTACATTTTTTACAATACCTTTTTGTTTGTAAGTGCCTTCATCAACTCAAGTTTATTGTAAAAATGAATATAATGTTGAAGACATTCCCTCTTTCTCCTCTGATTCCCAAAGGTGTCAGGACAGTGAAACTTTCTGAAGAGCGATCAAACCATCCTCCTGTCAGCTGGACTCCAGAAGACCTTTGCATGGACTGTGAATGTCAGAAAGTCTGATGCAACAGCCATACTGTGCAGCCACAGGTGCGTTACTGTGGCCGCGTGGCACCGAGCACTGTGTGGGTCAGCATGCAGTAAACCTACGGGGAGGAGGGAGCATGTGCACTTTCATTTTTGTTGGAGATCTAAACCTCAAAGTTTCCAAATTCAATGCTCCCCATAAACCATTACATTAGAGGCAGGGTGTAGCCCTGTTCATATGCATGCTGCACGCTTAAACACTCAGGGAATGACAGGTACTCATGTTAATTCCACTGAGTTGGACCACGCACTATAATACATTAGGAAAATATCTGCTGAAACGTTCAAGTCAAATTCAATAAATAACCAGTTTTTAAGGGAAAACAGTATGTTATACAATAAAACCAAAAAAAAGTGGCTTTACAATTTACACAACTATTGTGCAGCTGTTATTTTCACATTTTAATGTTCATCCTAGCCCCTTGGATGTCTGGGGAACAACAATCACAGTATCATAGTGTTAATTTTTTTTCTTCTCAAAACAGTTTTAGTCGTGTAATTAAATCAAATTATTTTAGGCCAGAGTAAAATTGAGTTGCACATTGTGTAAAACAAAAATAGACGGAGCAAATAAAGAAATCTGTCTGCTGCATCTGTGTGTGTCTCATCCTGAGTAAGCGCCCTCACCCCCTCATAAGGACCCATGGCCAAAGCGAACTCAATGAACGGATATAGTAATCTAAATAAACTGCATGGACAAAACTGCATGCTTTTGACTGTAGTTCTTCAGGACTCCAACAAACTTAAAAACACTTATTAAAACAGAAACAGAAATTATTAATTTGTTCACATTACTTTAAAGACAGATGTTAGGATCTGGACACTTATGTTTATTATTCTGCAGTTAATGTCATCAGAAGCATTACGTTAAATCAAGAGACAGATGACACTCCAGTCTCTGTTTGAACAAACATCACATGAAAAGTAGTTGCAAGTCAACTTGTGTCAAATCAGCTCAGAGATTAGTTTTGTTCTATTAAAATAGTTTGAACTGAAACATGTTGGTTTTAAAAAAGCTAACTTTTCTGAACGAAGCAGAACAGATCACTTTTGAGTGTTAAATATGGTTTGAGTGGTAGGAATAAGAATCCAACATTATTGCTTTGTAAATGTTGATTTGATGCAGCACAATGTTAACGTTATTTAGGTGAGAGGAATCATGCTTGCCACACATAGCAGCATGCATGTAAATGATGCATGAGTCATGCTACAGTACCACCTGTTGGAGAGGAAAATGCTGTTAATAATTCCTCCACAAATCGTCTCATCTTTAATACCTGTAATGTATCAGATATATTCTGAATTATATCATTTCAATTATACCATTTACTTAACACAGTGCAATTTGAAGTAAAATGTTGTTAAGCCTCGCTCCAGAACAAATCTAACAAACATAAACATAAATAAAGATATCCAACAAATACAATGGTAAATTACAAATAACATTCAATAACTTTCAAACAAAGAAACTATTATTTTTACTTCTAATATTCAATATGACACAAAGTATATCGTATTACTTCTTATTAGTGTACCACAAATTAATGTGCAACCGTCTTAGCTTATTAATTTCAAGAAAGGAATTATTCTTATCGCCGCTCCTTCTGCCGCCGATCAGGACATCCGCTGAGAGGAGCTCTTCAGAGGCTCTGATGCAGCAAAAGAAGGACAACAGTCGGTCAGAAAATAACAATGGGCAATGTTCTCAGCGCTGTGTGAGGTTCTGTACACTGTCACATGGGCGCCATAACGCCCCAGTTTCAGTGCAGTGGCCGCTACTGGCTGGTGAAAAAGAGCAGCCATCATTGAAAAAAAGTCATTAAAAAAAGAGTCAATAAAATATGTGTTTCTAAACTTGTAAATCACAAAAAGCAAGAGAGTCTCTTAATCGTACAGTCATAAAGGAGCCCATTAGAAACGTTTACTCCCTCTGCCCTCTGGTGTTCACATACAGTATGTGTGACTCGAACACACATCAACCATTTATATGATTATGTTGACCATGTTATGACCGGCCCGTTGGCCACAACAGGAAAACAAAGAGAGATGTTCAAAGGTTCCAAAAACCACTGCACTTTATGGATTATCATTCCAGAGCAACACCAAGAACAGGAGAGGACGGACGAGGGGAAAGGATCAGAGCGAGAGTCCTTCTGCAGCCGGCTTGGAGAGAGTCAGGACCGCCATGTGACTCCGGGCAGCTGGGCTTAAATAGCACCTCGGATCCGGCCAAGTGTTCCCGATCATGCTGATTGGCCTCTTCAGCTCCACCCCATCGCAGGACCTGCAACACACCTGCACACTCACATGCCCCAGGCTCTGGGGCCGTCACAACCAACACTATATTAGGACAAATTCACCTTCTGTCCATAGACATTGCAAAGTACTCAAACCTTCTTTATGTATTTTCTGCCACAGCAGGTCTCTGCGCCAGAACATCTATGACACAAACAGACTCACAAGCTGAAAGACCACTTAGAATCCAGAGCTTGGGAATTCTTAATAAAGTTCAGGTTCTCTGTAAGGTGTGCAAAACAATGGAAGCTAATTGTGGAGAGAAAGTCATTGGACAAAGTGTTCAAAGGAGGACAAAGACCAGGAAGGGAGGCAGAAAAAAAGGAGGAACAGGAGAAGGAGGAGGACACAGAGCACAAGAGTTGTGAAGAAGGCAAGTCAGAAGTAGCAGCATTGTCACCTTTATATATACAGTCTATGATTGTCACAAATAAGATCTGATCCACCAGGTGGAGATGAAATGAAGAACAGGTAAGAGTTCTTCATTACCTGTACTTAGATATTGTGGGTGTGCCAGTTTGAATGGGCAGCTAATACTAATGATAGCACGTGTTGGTACTCCACCAACGTGACTTGCAAGCAGACAGCTTGTGTCACCAACGAGGACTCTACGATGGAACACAGATCTTCACTA
>NW_011358326.1:0-6914 GCF_000735185.1 Notothenia coriiceps | reverse complement strand
AGGGGGTGAGGTAATCAGGTAAACGGAGTGATACGAAGCAAGACGAAAAGAGACGAAGAGGGACGGCGGGAAATGGAGAGAGACGAAGATATACGAAGACAGGTGGCGGGAGCCAGAGAGAGACGGCGGGAGACTGCGATTGAAGTAAAGTGACAGACAAACATTGAGAATTTAGATATAGTTAGATAGATTTAAAGTTTTGAAGATTCAACTATGATGAAGAGAATTCTGAACGTGAGTCAAGCTATGAGCTTGTTTTTTGACATGGAGGAGGAGGAGGAGGAGGAGGAGGAGGAGGAGCCTGTGATGTTGCCCTCTTGTCGTAGTTGACAGAAACTGCTTTGAAGCGTGGCACAGGTAAAGACAGAAACAACTGATTTTTGTTCATAATGTGTATATATATATTTGTATTATATTTATAATAACACTTTTGCCTTATCAGAATGAAATCCCATGTACATTATTTAAGCTTTTAAATGTTTTGTTGTGCCTACTGTGTCACTGTTGACAGAACTTGAGAAATTAGGGGGAAAAGCCTATGGATACACCTGTTATTTGTTCATAAAATGTGTATATAGGTTCATGCTACCTCAATCAAACGTTCACATTATCATAGTGACATCCCGTGCATCTATTTCCAGCTTTCAAATGGTTTCGTTGTGTATGTTTGTGTTATCTATATGAAAAATAATATCATTTTCAAAATCTGTTTTTACGTTTTTTTGTGATTTTGGGTCCAAAATGTTCATATAGTATCTCAAAATGAAAGACATAACTATCAGGTTATATAGATGAGGTTGTCCTTAAAAAGAAGATACCAAACATTGAAATGCCAAAGATTTCTGAATGGGGTTTAGTAAGACAAATCAAAAGTATGCGAAAACTGCCAAATTAGCCCAGGACTCCAAAGGGTTAAGGGGGATAACGGCTGCTCAAGGTTGGAGCATCTGCGTCAGAGGGCAAAAGGTAAACATGTATGGACAATTATTCCCTGACATTGATCAACGTTTTCAAATGGCCTTTCTGTTTAACCGACCTGCTGCAGGCAAGGTCATAGAGCATTGATCAGTGACTTTCAGAGTCTAATCAAGACCAGCTTTGATTAGCTCCACTTATCAGTCTCCAACAAAAAATCTCTCAACCCTACAGTAGTCTCGAGGACAACATGGATCTTTTTTGGGAGTCAGTTTCCATCACTTCTATCAGTGTGGGTCCCTCAGTGTAATAGAAAACAATGAAGAGATTCAGGGCGGAGGGAATCTGCTGCTGGTGATGAGCCAGGGGATCCAGGGGCTCCTCTATGATAAGGCCGAACTCATCCCACTGCCGGGGTTCAGCCTCATGCATCGGCTGCCATCGGAAAATACATTTGTCTCCACTCTGAGGGACGCTGCCAACTCACACAATTATCATTTCCACAGAAACATTTAGTGGAAACTGCACACACACACATATCATAGGGGCTAGGGACTGAAACCTCATTTCTAGAATAAAAACATCCCTTTCCTGTTAAGCCATATAGAGTCTTATCTGCTTTGTGTTTCTTCTGGCTGGTGTGAAATGCTTTGAAGTGTTTGAGTTGTGGTGAGGGAATTGGTCCATGTCTTTGGTCTAGTGGTCATTCGATCTGCTCCCAATGCTGCTGCTGTCAGTGTCGTAAAAAGGCACATCTCTTTTTTGTTCCCATACCAAAGACAAAGAGGTTTCATAAAACAAAAAGATTAAACCCTGAAGTCTAAGTGGCGAATTTCTCATCCAGAGTGTCTTCCAGTTTAAAACTATCACAAGAGAATAGATATAGTAGAAACAAATGTTTTGTTTCCTCACACTAACACTAAATAGACCAAATGTAATCAAAGCAATTCAAACTGAAAAAAGGAATATGTTATAACTTTCATGTTCAAAATGAAATACAATGTGAAGGTTTTTGTTCTCAGTTCAACGGACAATAAAACGATTGTCTTACTCCAGTTATTCTGCATGTGTGTGCATGCATGTAAACTTAGTGTATAAGTTTGAAATATTTCTTTAACTAATTTATTTTTACACTAAAAGGGGACCTATCATGCAAAATGCACTTTTGTACGTCTTTTCTACATGAATATGTGTCCCCGGTGTTCCAGGGAACTCACCAAGTGTCAGAAAACACAACCCTCTCTATTTTCCTCCATACCCAAATCTCTTAAAAAGGGGCTGCAACGGATCTGATACAGACTGATCCAGATTTGAACACTTCTGTGACGTCACAGAAGTGGCGCTACGGCTATTGGGCCAACTCCACCAATCAGGAGGAGACAGCCACGGACATTGCCGTTGGAAAGCGCTGGAGACGCTGTAGTACATATGCCAGGCCTGTAGATGGTGCTGTTCTCACAGAATCAGCCCATGAAAAGACAGTGTTCAATTGAGCGAAATGAGGAATGGCTAAAATGCATGATCTGTTTGGTATTTTGAAAAATAAAAAGTATAAATATGCCTTATATAGGTATGGTCCTACACTATATTATTCAAATATAGCATGATAGGTGCACTTTAAATGCACCCAAATCAAAATAGCAATTTTTAAACAATTAAATAAAAACATAATCAAAAATTGTTTATTTCATAATAATTAAAGTCCAATTATTTTATTTATTTATTCTTTAATATTTATTTTTTAATAATGATTGATATTATAAAAACATTTATATTGAGCTGAGTTAGATTCTTATGTCACAAAGTGGTCCTTTTTCATAACTGCAGGATGAAAGATGGGATTTAGTCCTCAGTGGACAGATGTAGATGTGAGTGATGGCATGACAAAGCCAAGCCTGATAAAAGACTTGTGACTGCAAATAAGAGCCATAGTGCCTGGATGTCTCTCAGAACAAATCCATTAGACCTGCAGGAGGCATGAGTTAAAGCCTGAGTGAGATGATTGTCAGCCCCGCAGCGAGCGACGTGTTATAAGTGTGTGGGCAGAGTTAGCAGAGTAAGAGAGGCTAGAGGAAGTGAAGAAACATCAGTATTTCAGTCAGCGTCTGATGTCCTTCACCAGCTGCCTCAGGGCTACACTCATCGCTCTCTAATAGCACTTCCACCGTGTCGCTGTTCCTTGCTCCATGTCTGCCTTTGGCTCTGAATGTAGTCCCACACACACACACACACACTCACGTAAAGTCCACACACACACCCACGTATAGTCCACACACACACTCACACACACTCACGTGAAGTCCACACACACACCCACGTATAGTCCACACACACAGTCACGTATAGTCCACACACACACACACACACACACATTTATGGGGCTAATATAAACACTTAAACCTAGTTCTAATAATGCTAATAAGCTTATTTTTGCCCTCAAAAGGATCAGTCAGGGCAATAAAGATTGATTTAATAGAATATATATTTATGTGTATTTCTCCATTCTTCGTTGTTTACCTCTCTTTATCTCGACCATGTTTATTCCAGCCAGCTCATACAACATCAGCAGACTGTGAGGTGATAGAGGAGACATCGCTGTGTGTGTGTGTGTGTGTGTGTGTGTGTGTGTGTGTGTGTGTGTGTGTGTGTGTGTGTGTGTGTGTGTGTGTGTGTGTGCTGCAGTAAACACAGAGGCTGTGTTCACTGGCTGACAGCCTCTGTTGTCTCTGTGGTCCAAACACAGAAGTGGAAAAGATCTATCAAATCAAACGCCTGCTTTTGTTCGGTTTCTTTCTCTCTGTCATCCTCATCACAACAATCCTTCTGTTTATCTCCTTCTTCTTCGACCTCCTTTTCCCCTTGCTCCTTGCTCTTTCTGTTATGATGTTTACGAGAGTCTTATCCCACTATGTTGAGTCTATTGATGTGTAAAGTCTATTTGAGTTGGGTCTGTGTTGGCAGTGACTTTGTCCTGCGTGCCCTCAAAGCATCTGTGCTGGGTTAGTTGTGTGAAGATGGATGGCTGTGTGTGTGTGTGTGTGTGTTGTGTGTGTGTATGTATGTGTGTGTGTGTGTGCGCGTGTGTGTGTGTGCGTGTGTGTGTGTGTGTGTGTGTGTGTGTGAGTGCGTGCGTGTGGATGGATGGCGTTGTATTCCCAGGAGTCCCGGCGGTGTGCTGCAGTCGATACTTCTGGCTGGTAAGTGAAGTCAGCCATTACTTCAACCTCACTGAGTTTCTCAGCACTCCAGGTAGAGGACAAAAAGGACAAAGATATGGAAGAGAGGAGAAGGATAAAGCAAGCTGCAGCAATATGCAAATACTGAGAGGCAATCTTCCATCAGAGTAGGTACATGATAAAGCAGACCAAAAATAAAGCCATAAACCACAGCAACTTCTTAGGAGAACTTAAATAGGTTAAGGTAACATGCTTTTATAACTAGGGTAATCAAAGCCTGAGGTGTGAAAGCAGACGATTAAGTGCTTTGTTAAAAACGATGGTATTGGTTGATTCATTGGGAAAACAATAACTGATGCAAAATATCCTGCATCACATATTAATCTGGTTCAGCACTGCAGTGTTTCCTTCACATACTGAGTCTGTGAATATGAGAGGGAAATCCACCTAAAGTCAATATTAGGGACACTCTAATGCCAGGTAACACAATAATGCAGATCTTTAAATAAGGACATTTTCATGCTAACATACTATTTTCAAGATTTTATAACCTTATCAGCCATGTGGATGCAGCTGGTTGTGCACGACCGAAATTACACTTTCAGTCCTATGGCGACATCTAGTGGACATACTGAGTCATTACAGCCTCTTTCAGTACATCGGTTATGATTTTTTTATTAATTCGCACAGTCCCTTCTCAGAACAGAAAGAAAGACAACATAATGTGTACCTTAATGTCTTTTAACGTTCATTTAAGGGTTGGAGATGGCTTATTTAAAGGGGATTAATGTTGCATTTCAAGGTTAAGTATAGTGTCCAAGCAAACTTCAACACACTCACCGTAGACCTTTCCCAGGAACAGCGTCTTGACCAGGTTGAACTGAGTGTCTGAGGCGTCAGGGAGGGTGTAGCTGACTGGAGGGTAATGATCCAGCTGAAACAGAGACAGACATCATATATTAGTATCTGCTTTTTTTAAAGAGAGCTGGTGAAAAACGACTGATTATTGATAAAAGACATTGAGCCTGCATCAGCACATTGAATAGGATGATGAAGTGAGAAGGTTATTGAGTGCTATTGGGCGCTGTAGAGCTACAAGTCTATGGCTACAACACATTGATATCAAAAGTAAAAAATGTCTCCCTCTTGTGGACAAAACTGTTCAACACACCTTTATAAGAGTCAAAAAACTTATTACTTAACCACGACTAGATAACTAGGACTCAATAGCATCTCCACAAAGTCGGATTCAAACATGTTACTTCAAGAGACATCATTATTATATGTCTCTCTTTTTTACTTTACTTTAAGATTTTTATAGAGCTTCTTCATGCATGTCATATACTGTTGTCTTCAAGACATGTAGTGTTGCGTAAAAAAGCCCAAATGTTGTTATTATATTATAAAAGAGTTCAATTATAAATGGACATCTGATTCCATAATAATATTCAAATACATTTTTCATGTCTTTTGTATTAAAGGAAAACATGGCTAGAGAGAAATTGTCAGTTGAAGAGCGAAGGAGAAGAAATAGAGAGTACCAACGAAAGAGAAGAGAAAAATTAAACAGTGACCCAGAGAAGAAATATTCCATGCAAGTAGAGGACAGACAGAGCTGGAAGAGGAGAGTTCAAGACAAAAAAGTAATACAGATAGACAAGATGGGAGACAGGGCATCTGAGAAAAGTATTGGAGAGAGGCACAGAAAAGGTCCAGACAGAAAAGGTCCTACGAAGGTGCAGTGCAGGAGGCAGACACCCCCCCAGATAGTCCGCAAGATCAAGATATTCTAGAATACAATGCCAGAGAGTCTCGCAGACAGTAAAACACGAAAAAGACATTCAAGAGAAATAAAAATGTTGAAAGAGAAGCTTAAGAATGTAACAAAGCAACGAAACAAACTAAGAAAAACAATATTGCGCACAAAAAAAGGCTACAGTTAATACACCACTGGACTCTCCAGGGAAAGAAACAAAGAAGATGCTATCAGGAAGCAACATAAGGAATCCAAAGATCAAAAAAGCTCTTCTATTCCACTACATCATCAGAAGAGAGCTGAAGAAAAACAAACAACCTCCTGGGCCACGGCGCCAGAAACCAGCACTAAGTGTGTCATCAGGCAAGATCCTAAAAAAGTACCGTCTTCTTTACCAAATCCAGCAGTTTGGGCTAACTTACAAGCTAATGAGAGGAAAGGAACAGCTAACAAAAAAGCCAACATTCCTACAAGGTATCACACAGACTGTTCAGGATTTCTTCCTGAACTCTGCACGTGTGACAACTGATTAGACTGACACAATCACCAGGAACAAGATCAAGCAGCAGAGAATGATCCTGACAGACTCCATGATCAACCTCCATACTGATTTTCTTATCAGGAACCCCACTGTAAAGCTCAGCTATTCTTCATTCTGTGCTCTGAAGCCCTTCTATGTCACAGCACCAAAAGCATCTGATCGGAAGACCTGTCTGTGTCAAATACATGAGAATGCATGCTTAATGCTTGAGGTCCTTAGAATGTCTGGTGTTGTGAAGTCAAACAAACTAGATGACAGTTTTCAATTAGTCTGTTGCTCTCCAGCAAGTGAGGCCTGCCTTTTTCGCACCTGCTCACGATGTCTAAACAAAGGGACAGTTACAACCAAGAGCAAGACCAAATCCATGTTCAGTGGAGGCAGTGGGAGAGAGTTCAAGAAGACACAGGCAATGGAATCCACATCAACACTAAGCTTGTCCAACACAGTGGCAGCCTTTCAGAGCTCATAAAACTCTATGGGCAAAAACTCAGAAATCAAACCAGTTCAGTGCGAAACCAGTCAAAAG
>NW_011358325.1:0-4624 GCF_000735185.1 Notothenia coriiceps | reverse complement strand
ACAGACAGACAGACAGACAGACAGACAGACAGACAGACACACACAGCAAAAAATTATTAGTGACAGATTAATTTAACTCAGATTACACATTTAAGGGCAGGTGTTTCTTACATACAAAGTGACATTTAAAAACTTGTATGCCAATTCATGAACACACTATCTTTGTAGACCATACCTGCATGGCTCCAGCAGTTTCTCTAGCTTTGCCAACTTCTCATAATCCGCATTTGTTGGGAGGGCCAGGTTGTGCTTCTGCAGCGACAGCGTTGTGTGCAGTGCGTCTCTGTTGCGCCTCACGCGCTTTATCATCTCAAGAGTGGAATTCCAACGTGTTGGAACATCTTGCACGAGTGACTCCTTAACTTGTCCAAGGGAGGATTGTTGGACATTTAGCTCGTCTGAGTTGGCCGGACTGTGTTTGAAATGTCCGACCACTTTACGGCACTTGGCCAGTGCACCATCAAAACCACCTTCCCGAAGTGACATTACAATAGCTCTCTGTACAACATGCGCAACACAGGGCAAGTGCTCGAATGGAAGTATCCTCCCTGCTGCCACCATATTAGGAGCGCTATCTGTTCCAATAGTGCTTATTTTGTCAGTTATCCCCCACTGATTAGCGACGTCGAGGAACTGCCTTGCCCACGCTTCTGCAAAGTGACGCTCCTCTGTTTTCATCACACCTAACGGACAGACAAAGTAAATTAGAATAATTTCACTACTAGTAGTAAACAACTAGCAATTATCAAGAAGCAAACATAACGTGGTGGTAATTAAAAGGCTACTATTAAATTATGTAATTTAAAATGACATAACGTAGCATACCTAAAGCGAAGGAGTGAAGTTCCCAGCTAGCATCGATGAGGTGTACTGTAACGCCGAGGTAGTTGTCGTTGTTAACGGACGTCCAATGGTCCCCAGTCAGTGCTACAGACCTCGCCTCTACCATCTTCTCAACTTTCGTAGCTTTCTCTTCTGCGTGCTGGTCATGTATTCTCCTCATGATAGTTCGCCTCGCAGGTAGTTTGTAAGATGGGTCACCTGTGGCCGCCTGGAGAACAAGCTCGAGCCCGTCATCTTCAACCACGCTAATGGGCCTGCAGCTGGTGGCAATTCACTGAGCGAGGAGACTAGTTAGCTTGGCTGATAGAGCTGTGCTGACGGGCTTGCCTCGGTTGCACTCAAACATAGTTGTTTGACGACGAGTCTTCCCCCGCGTTACATCAGTGCTTGGCCCGGCATCTTCCGCATTAGCTAAGGGATGCTTTGCGTTTAGGTGGTACTTGAGACTGGATGAACTCCTACAGTAAACTAATTCCGCATTGCACAAGGTGCAAATAACCTTATTTTTGTCGAGGTTTCCATCGGGAAGCTTCTTAAAAATAAATTTCCCCTGAAGCAAACCCGGCGGCTTCATACCTGCTGTATCCGTGTTAGCATGTCACGTTTAATGTGGCTGATTTGACCGGGGTCAGATCCATAGACAGTAGAAGAAACACAGGTCAAAGACTCGATCTCGCCCCCTGCAGTGCAATTCGGCTAGGTATACATCCGCGCTAAATTATCAAGGTGAAAGTCATCATAGCTTGCGTAGTATAGACCCAGCTCCCAACCCAACTTTGAGAATAGATTAACGGCGATATTTTTTTTTATCGCCGACAAGAGTCTCACGTTAACGCAGCACGTTAACGCCGATAACGGCCCACCACTACTTTATACATCCATGGGGACAGCACTAAACCCTTCTGGATTTAGCAGGAATATACAGTATCTCAAAGTCTTTCAGATTGCACTACATGGAAAAACAATTAAAATAAAAAGTGTTTCAATGAATATGGAATTTACATAACCTTAATTAAATAATTATTTAATTTGTTTACAGGAGTGTTAATGCCTTGTCTGGAAAATCTCACATTAAGCTAAAATCCCTGGATCTATAGTACTGGTGAGTAACTAATAAGCCTTGGGCCAGGAATACAAACTTTCCTTTTTTTACTTATTCGACAGCCCTCCTGCTTTCACTGGTAATACCACCAGAACAAAGTTTATACCCAGCTTCAAATGAGTAATATTCTAAAAAGTAATAAAAGGCTTTGTTTCCAGGATATCAGCTAAGCAGGAGGTCTAATGGAGTTCCAGGTTATTGACTATGCTGAAGAAAAGCTAGCTTTGTTTCTCTTTTTATTCCAGTTTGATCCCACTGACCTCCATTGCCAAAGGCCTGGGATTAGTGAGAAACTGGCGCTGTATCAAAGGGGATTTTCCATCCGCAGTGGACACAGCCTGACACTGAGTCAAACAGGAGAATCCTGGAAGAGCAGCTTTATGGCAGAGATTTCCTCATTCTTTTGTCTTTCTTTTTATTTAGCTCACAGTGGCTGTCAATACCAATCTCCATGTGTTACTGCATTGAGTGGCAACTCATTCTGTGTAGTAAAAAACACATTCCCATTTAAATTGTTTAATTTAAAACATTAATTAAGCTAGCATTACTCAAATTTAATTTACTTTGCTTTATTACCAATATGCCTGAAGTAGAACTGTTTTAAAGCTAAAAAGCTTTTAATTATCTAAACAACTTTTGTATGGTTGTTATGTTGTGTGTAGTCATTCACAATTTGAATTAATCAACTACTTTATGACCAAAATACCCTTAAAAATAATAACTTTCTCATCAGCCTCAGCTGTATATCATGTTCAGTGCAAATCAGCAAACATAAGAATGCTAAGCTAATGGTCTGTTCACATAAACACGAAGCAAACTATTAGTGCGCCATGGACTGTATAAAATATGGATTTATTCTCAGTACCGTCACACAAACGTGTGAATTAGATTCCAACGTCGTAAAGATCAGTTTTGGGAGCTGTGGCCAATCGCCATTTCAGCTGTCACAAAACCTCATACATTTTGGCTATCAAAATAAAGAATAGGCAAAGAGGGGGCGCAGGCCTGGGTGACACAATCATGGATGTAGCTTTCCGCCGGCTGATAAAAGACTTGCCCTCTGCTGGAGAACAGGAGATTTGGCAAAGCGTTTTCACAGCTGGCCAAATGCCCAGTATTCTCAAGGTAGGTCAGGGCAATATCATGTTACCTTCTTTAATGCCGGTGTCTAGGCACCGAAACCGTAGTTTTTAATGCACACCAGTAAGTTCTGACCGCTGGAAAAACCTCTGTTTATTAATGCTCTTCACAGTTAATAGTAAAACCGACACTGTATTACATAAAACTACAACTAGACACTATTCTTTGCTGACTACCTTCTCTATCCTTTTTTCTCCCACTTTTCATGCATGCGCATTTCGCCTTGGCCATCACTTTCCTACACAGATCAACTCTCAAACCCACAACCCCTTGCGGCTGCTACTCTTAAAGAGGCAGGCCAGGCCTGGAACAATCTGCTTCCTCGGAGGCGGGGCCCTGTTCTTTCCCATGAAGGTTGCTCAGTGGCATTTGTAGCCAAAAATGAAGTGACTGGATTAACAAAATAACCGGATCATCCGGGGAGATTGGCCCATAGAGTTTTCCTTAAAGTGGACCTATCATGCTATATTTGAATGGTATATTGTAGGTCCATACCTATATAAAACATGTCTGTAAAGTTTTTCTTTCAAAATACCAAACAGATCATGCATTTAACCATGCCTCATTTCGCTCTATTTGCTCTTTTCCAGCCCTGTTTTTGCAAGGGCTGATTCTGCTTTTGTGGCAGACTACAGCGCCACCTACAGGCCTGGCATATTTACTACAGCGTCTCCAGCGCTTTCGAGCGGCAATGGCCGTGGCCCAACCCCCCATTCCCCTAATAGGTGGAGAGTTGCCCATATAGGCGGAGCACCCCGTTTCTGTCGTCAGAACAATTTCAAATCTGGATCAGCTCCGTTGCAGCCCCGTTTTTAGAGATTTGGGTATGGAGGAAAAGAGAGAGGGTTGTGTTTTCTGACACTTGGTGAGTTCCCTGACACACTGGGGACACATATTCATGTATAAAAGACGTACAAGAGTGCATTTTGCATGATAGGTCCCCTTTATGTCCCACCTTTGCTCCGCCGACCAGAACAGAAATGCAGTACCACCGTTTTGCCACTGTGAAAATGTGCCTTAACGGCTGACACACTTCCTGGGGAGTTGGATACAGCAGAGCAGACAGTTAGCGTTCTGTGACCTGTCTCATAAAGTAACACCTCGGCATTAACTGCATTTTCACAAAATAGAAAGTTGCCGGTTGGCGAACAAATGCAAAGTCAAATTTAAATGTACACATTATGTAGATATCTATGTGTATAAACAATAACTTTGCAGACTTTTTTATGCTAAATTAAGATTAAGTTAATTTCAGTGTTCAAGAAGCAGCTTCAATGTAAGCTTAACCGTGACCACCATTCAGATAACATTTCAAAGGACGTTTGCTTATCGTTTATCAGACAGATTTTACAAGGCATGGATTGAGACTTTTTACTAATCTGCATTTTAATGTAGTTAAAGGTGGGATAGGTAATTTTGGAGAAACCAGCTCGAGTGTGCTAGAATTTGAAAATACACAGCCAGAAAAAATCTGCCTCTTCCTTACAGAGCCCCTCCCCCTAACACACACGAACGCGCACATGACCAATGAGGGCACGA
>NW_011358324.1:2638-6238 GCF_000735185.1 Notothenia coriiceps | reverse complement strand
CTACCTACCTACCTACCTACCTACCTACCTACCTACCTACCTACCTACCTACCTACCTACCTACCTACCTACCTACCTACCTACCTACCTACCCACCTACCTACCTACCCACCTACCTACCTACCTACCTACCTACCTACCTACCTACCTACCTACCTACCTACCTACCTACCTACCTACCTACCTACCTACCTACCTACCTACCTACCTACCTACCTACCTACCTACCTACCTACCTACCTACCTACCTACCTACCTACCTACACTACCTACCTACCTACCTACCTACCTACCTACCTACCTACCTACCTACCTGAATCTTCCTTCACCTCTTGACATTTCTCTCTGAGTTTAAAGAGGACTTAGTTGAAAAAGACCAGATTTTTTCTCTTGACTATTCGACCGTGCTTTCCACTCTTTCTCCTCTCTTGTGTTTCTCCCCTCGCCCACGCTGTTTTTCTGAGGCGTTCCCGCTGCGTCTCTCACCTGCTGGGCACAAACAGCTGATCTTTACTCTCAGCAGGGAGTTCCCAGCATGCACTGCGCCTTCTCACGCTGTGATCATGTGACGTGGTGCAGAGCAGCGAGGATAGGTGGAGGCTGGCTTTTTGGAATTGAGCTTTTTACCTTTTTATTCTTTAATCCAAAAAAAACAGGGGGCCTTTACCCGCTGTGATTCATCTTCAGAGAGATAGAAGTTTGCAGTGGGCAGATACAGGTGACTGGGTTTCAGCCTGTTGGTTTGTTTCTGGTCATTTAAGGTTAGGTCTAGGGTTTTGATCAGTTCAATTATTTTTAAAATGTCCTACATTCATAAGATGATACATTACAACAACTTACACTTCATGCAACACATCCAATAAACCCAATACCAAAGATATATGAAATAAATAGAATCATATACAAAAAGAATGGTAAATTAGATTTTATTATGTGTTGAATTGAGTTTTAATACTTTAATACATGTATGCTGTAAATTAGGCTGTGCGATATTAGGAAATAAATGAAATTGATATTTAAAAATAAAATGTTTAATACATTTTCTCCAGAGGACATCAAAGGTCCTGTTTTTGGTCAACGTTAAGTTTCAATGAAGTTGGATTTACATTATTAAATTCTGTTTCTATTTGTATTATACATTTCTTTACTGACATTCATCATCAAACTAGTTCATACGCTGAGTTTTAAGAGTGTATGCAAACACCATTCATGTTTAGCCTGAAATGTAATTTAAAGATTTGTAAATATTTCCACGCAACAGACTCTCTTCCAAAGTCAAACCTGATTCAATCCAAACTCATCTTATCAGCTGCAGAACATTTACATTTTGTTTTACTTTTTTTCTGTCCATTTTGATGAACTTACAGCCAATCGTCGCCTCAGCTCTGAAGGGCATTTGAGCCTCTTGAAGCTAATAGTTTTGGTTTTATGATATTTGATGAATGCAAGAACTGAATTGCAAAGAAGTTTTGTAGTAAGCAAAACTAAAATGATGAAGTCAGGCAAGTTATGAACAGCGGGAAACATTTGCAACACCTTTTTAACGCTGAAAGTCCAGTCACTCCATAAAATAAATACAAATCTTTATACATTTTTCACGCTCCCCCGTGACGCATTGGCAGGTTAATGTAATGCATCGCTTCAGCCTCTCACATTTCTACATGTACACATCAATATTCATTTACCTTTCTTCCTTTTTGATTGAAGTTATGCAACCAGGGAGACGTGCAGAGCTGTTATTGTGCAGTGTGGTGCTTTGTTAAAACAAATTCTATCCGCGGGAAATGTAAATGTTTCTCTAACTTATTGATGTGAATCAGTGCATTTACTTTGGGGCGTCATGCTCCCTGTTCATCTTGAGTGCTAGCTGCAATGGGTTGTGGGTAATATCTGCTTTTCTGTGTGTGTGTTTGTCTAAACGTAATATTTGATTTAGTGATTAATCCAATAAATGAAGGAGGTGAATTCATTTGATATTTCACTGTCATGGCGAGAGTTAGATGAGAAGATTGATACACGTTGAATGTTTGTTTAATCAAAAGTGTGACATTTTGTAATTTTGAAAATGTTTGCACACATGTTTAGCAGTGAAAGCATTGCAGTGTGATAGAAGGGGAATTTGCAGCAAAAATAATATACCCCTTTTCTTTTTTGTCAAACTTTGGGTGAACTTGCTGGTGAATTTATGGAATGTGAAAAGATTCATATACACACTAGCAAGGACCACATTATCATAGGACGTTGGTTAAAAATGTATTCACAGGAGATATTTCCTGTGAGATGAGGGGTTCAAAAGGGTGAAGGATGTTGTCTGGAGGACAAACTGAAGTCAGACGGAGAGAGACTTTGATGTCCTTCTGCCTGATCTGAATATATGATTACCAGAGAATGAGAGAAAAGTATGCAGCAGATTAAATAGAAGGAGAAGATGGGAGACTGGAAGAGGGGAATTATTTGAGAGGAGGGAAGGAGGGAAGGAAAACTGGATGAAGTGTCGAAAGGAAAGGAGGTATTAATGGATGAAGGTAGGAAGGGTCGAAGGATTGTAGGGAACGGGGGATGAATGGATGTATAAAGGGACAATTGGCCGAAGGGATTAAGGGTGGAAGGGATTTAGGGAAGGAGGAATGAAAGGATGAATGGATGTAGGAAGGGTCAAAGGGTTGTAAGGAAGGGTTGAAGAGATGGGAGGAATGAATGGATTAAAGGATGTAGGAAAGGATGTAGGAAAGGATGAAGGGTCGAAGGGACGTAATGAAGGAAGGAAGGAGAGTTGAAGGGATGTAGGGAAGGAGGAATGAATGGGTCTAAGGGATGAAACGATGAATGGTCGAATGGATGTAGGGAAGGAAGGATGTAGGGAAGGAGGGAGGGATGAGTAGATGAAGTGATGTATGGAATATAGGGGTGTGTGTGTGTGTGTGTGTGTGTGTGTGTGTGTGTGTGTGTGTGTGTGTGTGTGTGTGTGTGTGTGTGTGTGTGTGTGTGTGTGTGTGTGTGTATGTTTTCGCTATATATTTTAATATTCACCAATCACAAAGCTTTATGCCGCCTCACAGGACACTGAGGTCACAAAAGCATAGTTTGCTTATTAAAAACATCTGCTGCATTATGGGTATGCAGTCGCCATGGAGACCTAATATCATGAGCTTCATCACTAGGAAGCCCATTAGAGCAGTGTTTCTCAAAGTGTGGTCCGCGGACATTTCACATTTGAAATAAATAAATGAATTACAATTTCCCGCACTCTCGCGGGAATATCTCCGCAACGGAGCAATCTTAACTTTCAATTGTATGATATAGCCCAGCACCCCACCTTCGTCACACATGTTGCCACTTTTTTGTACCATTTTCAGGCGATTTGTAATCTGTTCTAGAAAAACGATGTGGTTTTTTAGATTTCAAGAAGCATATAGAACAAACAATGGATGTATTTTATGAACATGTGTCCATGCTGGAAGTAGATTTAGATGTGTTAGGAGTATGATAGAGATTATATATCTATTATGCATCCAATGGAGCGTTGCATGAGGCCTGTTGATGATCAGAGGCTGTTGTTGGGGCTGCATAAAGTTTTTTATTTTGGTTTGTAGACAGACC
>NW_011358324.1:0-2580 GCF_000735185.1 Notothenia coriiceps | reverse complement strand
CCATAGTTTTACAGTGTTTTGTTTTGAAAATCCACAGCGGAGGTTTTTGTCGTACTACATGCGGTGTGTTTTGCATATCTCTTAGTAGCCAACGATATGTGAGTCTGTTGGCTCGGACATAAACTCTGTAATACATGTAGTCTACATTTCACAAGAGTTGTAAAACCTGAGAGCATTTTAAATCGCATTTCAACTAAATGCTTATTTAATCTGTAGTTGTATTTGTATCGTTGATTTAATGTGTGATCGAGGCGATATAGAGAAAGTTAAGTTGTTATATACTGTTGGAGTGGTGAGCAGGACTATTGTTTTTGGATATTTGGGGAGTTAGGTGGTCCGTGAGTGTGAGTGTGGATATGAACATGTTAGAGAAACACTGCAGTCGAGGACCCCCTGCTGAGTTAATAGTTCATTCAAAATCCTGCCTTTTTGTTTTGCAGTTTTCTTAATAATCTGCATTTTTAAAGTAACTCGATCAAACAGCTCTGTGAGATCTGAAACTTCAGGCACTTGAAGAGTTGCTCCACTGAGGTTTACACATTAATATCATCACCACCATCACTCTTCTGCAATATATAAATGGTTTTATAATGTTTTTAGTGTCAGAGCTTTGTCAAATATGAAGCGTTTTCATTATTATCTCTGCATGGGCTGCCAGTTTTAGAGTGTTTCAGACCAGCGGGTGTGGAGTTTGATTTATGTGGATGTATTATACCCAGTTGCATTATGGGACATGAAGTAATCCAAAAGTAACTAGAATGCCTTTTAGGTACAGTGCTCGTGATTTGTCTGTAAAATGCTGCTTGGATTGGGTTATCTTTTATATAATATTCACTCCACATGTACACCAATTAAGAAATGGGGAGATTTCTTAATTATGTAGAGTATTATTGTGTTTAACGTTACTATATATTTAGAGTTTTGTTATAAAAAGTCTAAAATGTGCTTAATTTCATCAACCAAACCATTCATTTGTCATTTGGAGAGATTACAACCTTGTAGGGGAAAACACGTGTTAGACCAATCAGTAAGATGTCCTCACACGGCAGGATATAAACATACAGTAAATAACCAGTGGCATGAATAAAAATGTACAAAGGATAACCCCCTGCTACCCACTCTGTTCTCACTGCAGGGAGAGGAGTGGGGGGGGATTGTTGTGGGTGGACGTGATTAATGCCTTTGTGTTTAGCATGTTGCGTAATCATCAATAAGAATTGCATGTAACAAACACTGTTTTATTCATTATAGATAAGATAGAAAATAACCAGACTCTACATTTCCATTTTTTACAGCATTTATTCATTTATTAGTAACTTCCCTAAGTGGTGGTAGGTCTCACTTTAAAATCAAAATAGGGTGGTGCAGGAATGTCATATTTCTGTAGTGGACCCTGGCTCCCTCCACAAAAAAGCCAATGGGACTTTCTCCATGTGATTTTGGATTATTGCAGGAAATAATCTCTGTGGTTAACAATCGTCTTCGACACAGGTTTTGTTCAGCAGGATAATCTCCATTAACACCACTTTATGATTTCTGAAGTAAAAAGCTAACGCTAGGCTATAAAGGAACTACAGCACGGTCACATGACTTCACGTCACCACCGCTAAGCTAAAGGTGGCTAATGTTGCGCGTGATGACGTTTAGACATATTTTATGTCCACATAACCACAGAGCTTATTCTAACCAAAATGCATTAAGAAGAGAGAACAGGAAGTGCTACAATACTGACTAATGTTCGGGTTTTAGGACTCATTCCTGCACCACTATTAAGCATCACTATTAATAACTATTAAGCATCATCATAGCAGTATATTTAAGGCTCCAGTGATTACATTTACTGCAGACATCTCTGTTTCCTCCCCCTCTTCTCTTCTCTCCTCCCCTCTCTTCTCTTCTCTTCTCTCCCCTCAGGGAGCTTCGCTGGATCCTCCTCCTTCAGAGAGCTTTACTCCTCAGGAAGTTATGGCTGAAATGGTACGTAGGCTCAGACAAACGCTTAAAAACAATCCAGCGGGGGATGAATAACAGGCAGGAAGAGTGTTGATGCTGCTTTTCAGGTATCACCTCAAGCTTTGGGATTAGAAAGAATATGAAGCTGGAAAGAGGACTGTTTTTATGAAGAGGACATGTAATATATGATGAATGTAAGTTGAATATAACAGGTCAGGGATCAGTAGGATTACCTTCTGTTGTTTGGAGAAACAAATGTAGAAAGTCATCATAAAGGGATGTCTGTTTCTGCAAAGTAAAGGCCGCTACACACCAACCTGAGACCAAAGAACGCGTACCAAAGGCGTCCCGACTTTTACGTCCGCTACGCCGCCCGCCCGCAAAGACTTCAGTCGGCGAGTGGCAATAACTGTCCTTACCAGCAGGCAGCGGTAAGGACATTTCTTTCAACATCTTGAATCGGCCATGGGAGGTGTGAAAATGTGCCGTAAAGCAACGACGGTGCAGGACACACAAACCTGAGTAGGGCGCCGCGAATGCACGACTGCCTCTGACGGCCTCTGACGGCCTCTGACTCCCAAAACCGGGTAGGTGTGTCAGGGCCTTTATACCTACAAAAGTGATAAG
>NW_011358323.1:0-13913 GCF_000735185.1 Notothenia coriiceps | reverse complement strand
AGCGTGGATATTTTGATGAACACTGGGACTACTTGTTCACTCTTGTTAAACAAAAGTGTACCTAAGAATCACTATGCGTAACTTATTACTACCTTATGGTATTCGATATTCGTTGTTTGTAACAAATAAAAATATGTGTATTGTTTCTGCTTTTGTCTTTAACGGTATTTCACATCGTTATCGTATAAATCTTCCTGTATGTCATGTAAATTATATGTCTGTATTCTTCTTTGTAATACATTTCGATATTGTAAACAATTGTGAATTTTCTGTAGTTGTGTTTTCTGATAATCTTTTGTATGAGAGGACAACGGAAGTCTTCCGGTATTGTCTGAACAACTAAATGGGTCACTAAATTTAATTAGTTAATGTCTTATGTGTGGTGTTATTCTGTGTTGTTATTTGTAAGTTGTATTTCATTACGTGGTGTTGTTTGTTCTTTCAATTGTTTTTCACATTTTATTTATTATAAGATCAAGTTGTGTACTATACTTTGTATTTTAGAGTGAGACAACCGTATGGTGACTAAACTAGTTGTCCTGTCTTAAACCCACACCCAGGATCATTAATTTGTTGTTCAGCCCGGATTGCTGTGTCGATTCGATTTTTTGATCGGACGATATACAAAAGCGTAACTCCACTATTGAACTCCGAACTTACACGACGCCACTATACGCTTAAGGAAAAAACGTATTTAAACGTTTTGTGACACCGAGAATAGCTGAGAAGGGAGGCAGGGCAAAAAATTTTGTTTTACAGGGTAGGTGTCGCCGTGCCCCGGGTTGGTTTCGCCAGAGTAGTCGAAGAAGCAAGTGGCAAACTGATAACAAGTACACAAACAACATACAGACTTCTATTCACTTGCAATCAACCACGAGGTCATATTAGCCATGGGGACTTAGGACTTTGGATTAGGTCACTCTTCGCGATTAATTGCGATTAATTAATTACAAAGCCTGTAATTAATTAGATTAATTTTTTTAATCATAACGAAAATAATAAGTATGTATAAAGGGTTACGTCCTTAGCTGGCTAATAAGTAACAAGCTAAGCTACCAAGCACACAAACACCTGCGAACGGGATTAACATGTATAATATTATCATTTTAGACTTCTTGGAAGTTATGTTAGTACATTCAAGCGCACAGCACAACATTTTAATTGTCTGGTATTTGTAACAATATTCCCTAAAAGGCACAATCACCACGAACACGGCTAAAGCTAAAGGGTCAAGTACAGTACTATGACTAACTAACGTTGTAGCCTCTATGGTTGTAGCCTAGCAGAGTGGACAAGTTGCTGTTAGCTGACAGTGAGGCATGTACATGTCCATCAAAGTGACCACGCCCTAATTTATGCAAAAACGTTAAGACCTAATATAAATATAAAGGTCGTGTTAGAAAACAATTCACTCACAGATTCATAATCATGAAGGTGGAATCTAACTATATCGATAATAATATTTATTGCATCCATGGGTAGAAACATGTTTTTTTCTGCTGTAAAGTTGGGCATTTTAACATGGGGGTCTATGGAAATTGTTCCTTTCTTCAGTCAGTCCCTAGCGGCCCATGTATGAACTGCAGTGTGTTGCACTTCCGTATTGGCGTCCCGGCTGTTCCCCAGAGTTTGCCGCTTGGTGTGGACCGAGCAGATACAACGTTAGCTTAGCCTGATCTATCCGATCTCCATTCAGAAAACACGCATTTTAAAAGGTTTTTCGCCTGCCGTCTGTCTGCAGACTTGTCGAAGCTTTAATTCATGGTTTTTACTAACCGGTATCAGTATGTTGTTACTTCGGCATCATTTTGAAAAGTGTATTACAATTAATTCACAGTTAATTTTGTTTTAGTTGTAGCCCCCAAGCCATCGCGTCTTGTTTGAATGATGCGAGTAAACACAGCTGACAGCCGCGGTGAAACTAGAGCGTTTAGAGCTATGCAATAAGAGCGATTAGAGCAAAGCGAATATTCGCATCGCGTCCGGTGTGAACGCAGCATAAGTTCCAGATGGCTGTTATAAATCAGGACAAACATATCAGAAAAAGGCCTGGACCATATGACCTAAAATCTCTATCACAATAAAGTAAACAAAATTATTATTTTAGCTGTTGCACTTCACACCTGATGTTTTTTGGTTTTGTTTTGTTTACTAAGACTGGACCATCAACAACGCTAACTAATAAAAAATGTTTTGAACTGTTCTATGCAGATGTGCCAGTGTTTCACAGCAGCATCCTCGAGAGACGGTTCGCCATTCAGTCTCACCAACAGCAACTGGCTCTCCCTACAGCACCGCCGATCCAACAGGAAGTGGACAACGACATGGTGGAGATCCTCATATGACCCCATGACATCTGGAAAAAAATCATCATCCAAAATGATTGATTGGTGGACAGGTCCATCAGACAAACTCAGCAACATGTTAATCATTCCGGCTCTTCCTCCATCCTGCAGGTTTGACTGCAATGGGGGCTACAATGCTACTTGTCAATTTTCAAGTACTAGAGCACATCTATGACACATGTAAGTGTGTGCACGCGAACAGTTGTGACTCGTTTTGTAGGTTATGTTAACACTTTCAAGGTACACTTTCCAGCAAGAATCAGCAAGCAGGACAGTCAGTAAAGCAGTCAGCACTGATCTATGAAGACGTGGGGGATTCTCACATTACCTGTGAAGATGCTTCAGTTAATGAGCCCCTGCAGCATCTGAAGGTCCTGTATGTTGATGTACATTCACTGTATTTAACTTATAATGTAAAATTGGGGGAAAAAAGATAGCATGACAACACAGAGCTCTACACACATCAACCTGCCCAGCTATTACTCCTTATTCTGCTTCTTTTTTTTTTTTAAAAGATGTTTCGTTACCATTGCGCACCATAGCCGTTCATCTTTCTCATGTTTTATCACTGAAACAAATGCAACAGGGGTTGTTCAACAGTAATTACTAAACTACCTGTCCATGAGAGGTAAGATGCATTAAAATTCATTCAAAATATAGTGCCAGTCCAATATAATCATAGAAACAGTTTCAACATACCAGCTTCCTTATTTCTTATTTATATCAGTATTATTGTTACCACCTGATGGAAAATCCTCCTCCACCAGTCTCTGTGAGCAGATTTGTGGAGATGTTCTCAACTTGCCACACGGAACCATCTCCATGATCTGCTGTTGTTATCAACTTTAACTGTGATTGTCTCAACTAATAATAATCAAGCTGATAATCTCCACATCTGCCGATCTAAATGAAGTTTTACCATATTGGCACCCTTGAGTCATGACTGGATACAATATGTTTTCCTCCCAAAAAGAGGGTTGAGGGCCTATCACTAAGAGTCATTTCACTCCTATTTTTATATATTCGTTCATTCAAACCCTTCCAGCCTAACTGGATTTACTTTCTTTCATTGAAACACTGTTTCTTCATTGAAACACTGTTAATGATCATATTAGTAAAACCTAGCAAAGGCAGAAGCGTTACACTCCCTGCCATCTTATCTCAGTGGGTGCAGCTTTTCTAATTGCATGTGTTAACCCTGTAAGGCCCCCGGTTGTAATTTTGCAACGTTACTTTAAGATATTTTAATATTTACAAGTCAGTAAATGTTTTTGTTTTTTAAAGACTACATTTACATAGTCAAAAGGTCCTTTTGTTCAGCCTCACAATGCTATTGTGTATTACATGTGTTTATAGGTCTTGCCCTCTGGCCATACACTCACAAAACTTCTGATTCTTCAAACGAGCAACATCTCTTTGTTTTATTGGACTGGATTTGTCAGATTCAAGTAAGTAAAATGCCTCAAATATTGTTTTCTATATTTGGGCTTTACAGGGTTAATATGAAGTGGTGCCTGGAACCTAAAGATGGCAGAGTTCATTGCCTCAAATGTATTTTTTGTATGCAACTTTATAAGATGCATTTACCGCTTTCTCGTTCAAAGTGATGGATTTAACTTTGGGGACTGATGTTTGGGGGTTAAATGGCTGTTTAAAAATAAATATTCAGTCTTGATCTGCTTTTATAAAAGTTAAGACAGTTAACTTGAATGAGAATTAAATAAATGAAAAGGAGTGGTTGAAAACTTCCTGTTAGATGTAACAAAGAGAGCATGCAGTTGTATACACAAATGTATTTTTAATTGTTACATTTAAGGTGAAGGATATATGTATTTGTTACTGTTGTATAACTGGGTGACTAATGCTTTGTTTGAATGCACTACTTTTTGATGTTGCGGTGGGTTTCGGCTGCAAAAGTAATTAGTGGCATTTCAGCACATTATTGAACTAAGAGAAGTTAAGCATGTGCATTTGTTTCCTTTACAACATGCAAGCAAATGATTAACGATGAACAAAACTGGTTTCAACAAGCGTCTCCGCTGTGAGGGGGCGGGGGTCACAGTATCTGTGAACTCCCAGGGCAGTTGCAGAAGCCAAATGTATTGGCCACCTTTTTGTTGCATTTATTGCAATACTTGTTGTTTAAGAGTATTGCTATATTACTATAATACATCTGACATGACATAATGTATTTGTGTTTATTTCAAACTTTAGTTACTCATGGAACTTGAATAATAACAATTAATCTAAACTATAAACTATTCTTAACTATTTACCTTGTGTATATATACAAATCTTCTATGCATTCGCTTTGTGCTGGAAGCAAATATGACTTGATTTATTTTTATTTTTTCATTTGAAAATACACTTTAATGAACTTCGCAATTGTAAGATTGTGTGATATTTTAAAAACACTTTAACGAGTCCCCATGTGCATGTGCACCATCTAATAGGCTTTGCCTGGCTCTGTTTTTGTCAACCAATACCATACTTTCACATTTTGGAAACTTCCCACTGTATGGCTGTGTTGCTTCAACCTGTTGCAGGTTGAAACTGAAACACAACAAAACTTTTGCTTTAAACTCGAGCTAAGTACAAATTCTATGCCGAATCAAATGTGTTTTTGATACATGTGGTTGAAAATCACATTTCAAGCATGGTTAAATTGAAGATTTTCATTGTAAACCAAAAGTGTTGGACCAAAGAAGCTCAGAAAGGTCAGCTAACCGATGTAGTGTAGTGTCCGGTAGTGGCTCAGTCAGTAGGGGCTTAGACTATGAGCCGTAGGGTTGCCGGTTCAAGTCCCCGAACAGACCTAAATATGGAGTGTGGACTTGTACTTGGAGAGGTCCCAGTTCACCTCCTGGGCCCTGCCGTGGTGCCCTTGAGCAAGACACCAGACAGCCCCTCCATTGCACCCCAGGCGCTGTACAATAGCTGCTCCTATTACTAGCATGCGTTAAATGGGTTTCGGTTTCAATTGCAGAGGTCATTATATTTACATCACTAAAGGACTGTGTTATATCAGAGGAACTAAATACTGTAAGTATTTGATGTACATGAATTTTATTGATTAGGATTTAGACGACTACTCAACTTCATCCAATATAAATGGTGTTATATTTAATCCTATACAGCTGCGGTTCCCAACCTGTGGTCTGTGAAGGCATTGCAAGTGGTCCGCCAAATCATTTGTATTTGTATTTATTTTGTCGTACAGGCTAAAGACACACACATGGACATAACAATAACATATAGGAGATGACTTTCTCATCTCAGACAAAAACAGAAGAAATAAAGATACAGTCAGTAGGATCCAGTGTTCATTTTGGCAGCTGTTTTTGATTTAGTCTTAGTCTTTAGACAAAAATGGTTATTAGTTTTAGTCACATTTTAGTCATTCCTATCCTTCTTAGTTTTAGTCTAGTTTTAGTCGACGAAAACTCAAAACGTTTTAGTCAACTTTTAGTCGATGAAAAATTACATTTTAGTCATCTTTTAGTCAAAATGTGTCTATATACTCTCTGAACGCTCCTTCCCCGGCAGATCTCTGTGTCCGCTGCAGCATGTCTGTTAGGCCCCACACACAGAGAGACACAGGGAGATCGCTCTTCTGGAGTGAAGAGAGCGGAAATAATGATATTGCAAGTTCGAAACGTAAGATGCATTTTGAATGTCCGATAGTAAATATATACATTTCGTCATAGTTTTCGTTATCAAGAATCTATTTTTAGCTCGTCATCGTCTCGTCTTAGTCATGTAAAAAAGGTTGTTGACGAACATTTTTCTTCATAGTTTTCATTGACGAAATTAACACTGGTAGGATCACTTCAACATTTCACAAACAAAAATAGGTTGACAACCGAATACCACCAGAAACACAACATCGCAAGCATATTGTTCCTTTAATCCCACTCTTCGTTAGAGCTAACTATTTCCCATTTGATGGCTTTGATCTTTTGTGGCAATAATATTTTCCAAAATAAATTGTATTTTTGATCTACTCTTCAAACACCTTCAAGATTACTCCTTGATTGACTTTTAAAAATATGTATTTAAGCCAGGAGAATAGTTGTATTTATTAACTGTGTGCAGTCTTAATCTAAACGCCCAAATAAAATATTAAAGGGTGTAGATGTAAATTCAATATTTGCCGCCAAATAATTTGCAAAACATGATTTGTGTGGAAACATTTTCATTATTAAGATTTTTTTTTAACTTCTTTTCCTTTCTCTTTCTTGATCCTCTTTAGCAACGGTCATTACAGTCCTTGACAGCGGTCTGTTCTACTGGATTTACAACGTGTCCAATGTTCTGAATTGATCAGAACTTTATTTAGCCTCTGTATTGTTTATGGTTGAATGTGGGCCGCGAACATGTTTTTTGATTCTTAAGTGGGCCCTGAGTTGAAAAAGGTTGGGAACCGCTGCTCTACAGAATTATACAATCCTTGTATGTTTGAAATCATTAGAAATTGGAGTTTCTTTGCTTTGATTTTGACACAGAGCATGCAGCACTATATTTATTTTACTGAAACAAGCTGCCAACACATTTTGGTTCACAGTTGTCCTGTCCAATACCATATAAGTATTAATGTGTCCCTAAAAGAAAGTTCCAGGTTAGTAAGAAATTGTCAAAGCCAGACATTTATTTGAAAAGCAAAATACCAGCATTTAAACGTGATTAATTTTTGCCAACACAAGCACATTATTATGTGTCTATGCTGGTTTTCCTAAATGTATTTAGTACCTATTCATTTTCATATGCCTTGGTAGGCTTGAAGACATTGGACCCTGTATGTGTAAGTGATCTTTCATCTGAACCTGGTGTGTCTCTCGTGGTGGACTGATTTCATAGAAGAGTCTCTTTTAACTTGAGGAGGAGTCTTTCACATAATAACTTTTTGAGCCAAAGTTTGTTTCTTGATTGCTTAAGTTGGAATGGTATGGAAGTTGAGTCTTATTTGTTTTTACCAGGCGTTGTCATAAAATGTTTTTGTACTAGCACTTCAATCTTAGTCGAACTTGCTGTAAATATAAATTGACACAGTTCCCAATGTTTCCCAGCTGGTTCGATGTGTTTCCTTGATGGCGTATAGCTCTTGCCTCCCAGTGCGGAGGACCAGGGTTTCAATCTGGGTCTGGGACCATTTGAGTGTCATCTCCTCTATCCTCCCCTTTCAACTCTGTCCCTTCAATAAAGGCACTGGTTGCCCGAAAAAATCTTTAAGAAAAAGAAAATCTATTTACAGGCTGTTCATACACATACTACTTAATTGTGTTGTTTCTGTACAATCACAGTTCATGTAAAAGCAATGTTTAAATCTGTTATTTTACAACATTTATCTTATACCGTTTCTTGTATTATGGTATGAAGTCATTTAGTTTTTTTCTGTATACTTTTTCTGACATCCTTCCTTTTAAATGTTATCATTTTTCCCAAGTAAGTAAAACATTGCGTCCCTCTATGACTGGTGCAATATCTTCCTCAAAGGCCCTTTAGGTCAAAGCAGTTCACATCTGACGTCCTGTTAGCTAACACATTGTACATACATGTGAACTAGTAGTTCAATGTATACATATGTATCCTTGTTCGCTCTAGTACTACAGTACATGTGTATTTGTGTGTAAGTGAGTTGGTCTTTTCTTGTAGAGAACCCAGTGGTCGGAGCAAGGCTGAGATTACCCATCTTGGATAAGAACTATGAACTTGTCCTTGATTTGCAGCAATCAGTAATGAACATGAACCCTGATGCATGTTCAGCATGGAAGATAAACGACAAAAAGTTGTGTTAGTCTGAGCAATAATTATTTGGGATATTGAGTGTTTCAAAATAACGAGTACATTGTTCTTCCAAGATTCAATTGGTGAAGGTGAGACTTTGTTGAGGATTAAAGGAAAGTTCTATTGTAAATTCACCACACATGTGAAAAGCGTAGAAGGAATATGTCTCTGGCATTTCTCCATCCGTAACTTCCAATAAATCATCAGTGTCTGAGATCAGTCCAAAGCTCTCCTGTGTGTTTCTTTTGCTGCAAGAATTTCATCAAATGGTAAGAGGCAGTCTTTATCAAAGCCTGGAGGGTGCACTATTTTGAGGCCGTTGGAGAGAAGCTGTATGGAAGAATATGCAAGGAGGGTTGTGATGACATACCATTTAGAACTTAATCCATGTTCCAAACCTGGATTGCAGGATTAGAATGAAAATGCAATAAATGCACAAAAAGAGATCGAGGAAAGGAGTTGGTACAAAAATAAATCAACAAATATATTAAAGAAAATACCTTGCTGAATGTATTGTAGCAACCCTTTAGAACAGGGATGGGCCAATGGCGGCCCCCACCTCCTCTTTTTGCGGCCCTCAGATTAATTTATAAACAACGTAATTAATTTTAAAAAAATACAATTTTTTTTTTTTACTTGTAGTAATGATACCGTCCACTAGTTACGTCGCGACATGATTTCGTTCGGCAGCCAAATATCGCAAAATAATCTGTGACGCGTTTTTGTGCAGGGCTGTGGGAAATAGGGGTGCTGAGGGTGCTGCAGCACCCCCTGGTGGAGGACAGGGGATCTGCACTTCCACAAGATTAAATACAAATATAATACAAAAAAAATAATGAATTTTCAGCCTTGATGTAACAACATTCATAATTAAGTAAAGATAACACCCTTTTCACCACGGTTACATTTCCCATTTGCCCCGTACGATGGGCGCTGTAAGTGATGAAAGTGGGGGATGTTGGCTTATCAGGCGCCCGCAGCTCACAGCCAGCGTGAGAGAGAAAGAGAGAGAGAGAGAGAGAGATAGATAGAGAGAGAGGGAGTGCACCGGTACCGGCGGGGAATGTTGTTAGCTTCTGCTGCGCTAATGGATATAAGAAGCTGTTTCTACAATAATGTGGAGGGAGAGCTCTCCTGTCAGACTGAGAGGCACAGTGAAGTAAAGGACTCTGAGTGTTTAGATAGTTCACTTTAGTCTAAGTCAGTGGTCACCAACCTTTTTAAGCCCAAGATCACCGACCTCGGCCTAGGTGAAAGGCGAGATCTACCTATTGCAGAATTGAGTGAAAAAGACGGCCAAGGCAATGCTTCCAATTTGAGGCCTTTTATATAGGCTAATTGCATTTGAATTACTGTTGCAATGAAGGCTCCATAATCAGCTCACGGCATATAAGCAGGGGTAAAGTGCTATCACGGGGTCCTCACCTCCTCTAGGGGGGTCCGGGGTGATGCTCCCCTGGGAAGATTTTTTTTTAAATATTGAAGTTGAAAGCATCAATCTGGTGCACTTTGAGAGCAACATGAAGAGATCTATGGATTCATCTCTCAGCACCCATATGAAACAGAACTGTAAACAGATTTTCTTTTTCTTTATGGATATTTTACAAATCACTCCCCTTTTAAACTGTATTCTTGTTTTACTGCCATATAGTTTATTCTCTTATTGTTTGTATAACTATAATGATCATATGAAGGTGTGCCGCGGAAATAATCTTTTGAATAATTTGTGACAAAACCGTTCTAAACACTCACCTGAGCCCCTCAGTCTGACAGGAGAGGACTCTCCTGCAGCTTGTTCTGGAAACAGCTCCTTATGTCCGTTAGTGCAGCTAGCTAACCAGATGCTAACATCACGGTCCCCGCTAGCACCGGTCCCTCTCTCTCCCTCTCTCCCTCTCTCTCTCCCTCTCTCCCTCTCTCTATCACACTAAATACGCTATTGCCACACACACACAGAGCCGAGCTTGAATGACACAAGCACACGTGTATTTCCATGCAACTCTCTGATTGGTCTGGTGTCTTGCCTCTGTTGCGTTCACTGAACACGGGAAATTACAGTCCTGCCGTTGTCTCTTGTGTCATGATGAGGTTCACGTAAAGCACGGTAAATGTATTATATTATTGAGGTTTCTCAAATATACGTCAATCAAGTGGCACCTGCTAACGGGGTGGTGGATGATAGGTTTATATCTAAAAACGTATTTTTCAAACATTATTATTTTAATTTTATTTTTCTTTCTTTTGTTACTTTTTTTTTAACGGTCAGCGATCTACCCGCACCACACCACTGATCTAAAGGCTTTGAGGATGAAAAGTTCTCAAAATCTTGAGTTTTCGTGAAGTGACCTTGCTTTGGCGTGGTTGTTATTTTACGCAATTTTGCCAGGAAACAGGAACTTGGTGTAACTCCATTTTACAACATCTAAGCTGCTCTAAATTTGAAGAAAATGGAAAGCGTTCGGTCCTGACGCNTTGTGAGTGCGGACCATAGACTGTATATATAAATGGACGTAGTGTCCGTGACGTCACCCATAGGATTCTGCAGAGTTGCCGAGAAGCCCTTAGTAGGCGGAGTCCCGCCTACTAAGGGCTTCTCGGCAACTCTGCAGAATCCTATGGGTGACGTCACGGACACTACGTCCATTTATATATACAGTCTATGGTCCGCACTCACAACAACGGCCTACAGACATAAATAAACCAGTGACTGTATTCGCCATGACACAGACAGTCTGTGGTTTGTACTTGTTTAACTTTTGTCGAGTTTCTGAACAGATATGAGGAGCTGTGAGCTCTGAGTACTAACAGCTAACGGCTGATGTTTTGTGGTTCGAATTGAAGATGACGTTATGGCAGTTTTACGAGGCGTCGCTCCGCCCGCCGAACAGCCGATCGCCCAGCCTACACTGCGTTACTATAGTTACTACCCCAGTACTAAACTGTAATGGAAACGCAGCATAAAGTGAGCCTGGCCTACCAAGGCCTAACCATACCGTACTAAGCCGTGCTAGGTCCTGCAGTGGAAAAGCGCCATAAGTAAACCTAACACCCAAAAAATGGGACAAACACTGACAACAGTATTTTTTGAAGGTTTAAATCGCTGGTTTTGTAGAGGAGAAGAGACCCCTGTGGATAACTAGCTCCTGATACAAACATCCTGAACAGTTTAATGTTACATTTTTATACGTAACATTTAACTATTAATGTCTAAATATGTCTGGCATCAAAAGGTAAATATCTGTTCATATAAATCTTCAGGAAAATCTTTAACAGTGTTTTCAAATGTTTTTCAACCATTGGAAAACATCCTCACGTGGATTCCTTTAATCATCTGGTTGTCTTACAAAAGCTTGTATAATTCATCCAGTTTTAAGCCCCATTTTTTGTATACACTTTTCTTTTTAACTACATTTTAATCAGAGTTTTAGTTAGCAAGCTTAGCCTACAGTCCATAGACCCTCTGTTCTGTGTCCTAACAGGGAAAGACTGATATTTAACATTGCTTGATTCAGGGGTACTACAGGGTTTACTCATTGGGTCCATTTGTTTTTGAGTGCTTTAGACCTTTGCCTGACTCCTCCAAGTTATTGCGGTGTGATCAGAGCCTAAAACATCTCCCAGATTATACAGACATGTCTGACAAACAGTTTGAGCTGACCTGCCAGGCGGTCGGGGATGTAGACTGGGCTTGGGCTGGACAGACGAGCAGGCAGAGTCATGCTCTGCGCGGCGGGCGTGCTGGGTTTGCTATTGTCCTGACTTTGTCCTTTGTCTGTCTGTGTGCAGCTGTCCCTGCTGCCTGTCTTCGAATGGCCTGCATTCATTGGGGTGGAAGGAAGCACTGGTGAAGGGGATGAAGAGATTGACTCAGTCCTGATGGACTCTGTCCGAAACTCAGAACCAAGCAAAACCCCTGCAGGAACATGAGCAGAGATCAGTTGTTAAAAGTGAAATCCATCAGCTGTTCTCAAAAAAAGGCTCACACATGGTAATAAATATTGGTTATTACCTAGGCTGCCCTTCCAGCTGGTGTCCTTGCGTTCTTCAGTGATCGGCGAGCTACTGAGGCCGAGGCTTTGAGAGAGCAGTCCTGAACCACCGGAGTTCGAAATGGACATCAGGGACTTGGAGGGCCTCATAGCAGATTGCGCACCTGACTTGATGGGCTCCTTCTTGGAGCGCTGGTGAAGCACCTTGATCATAGCATCTTTCTCTATAATCTGGGCATGAAGATTCTTTATCCTGTATTAGGCAGAACAAGAGCATGGACCTGAATGGAGCCATAGTTCCAGGACAACAAAACCTACAGATATATGTGAGCGCAAGTACATCACAAGTTAAATTATTTGGAATAATGACTAAAAGTACACATTGTAACCTTTAAGTTCTGATCTCCTTTGTGTTTACGCTGGCTTTTTACAAACACACCAAAAAGACTAAACATCAAGTCATATAGACTGCATCCAGTGGCAACATTGGCTGGAAAATGAAGCAAACATGGAAGAGCCATCAACTGCATGCCAGCCAAGCTCCTTGAATGGCTGCTTGAGGCTGGCTCCAGAAGGGCTTTAAAAAGGCTCTACTTTATAGAGGAAATGGACATGTTTACAGCCTGGTACAAAAAACAGGTTTGGGCTCATAGATAACTACTCCGTTATGAAAACTGTATGGGGGTGAATTTTTATATAACTGGAAGATTTAAATCCATCCCAGGTGCCTCATTTATAAAACTTTGCGTAGGATTGATGTGAAAAGATGGCGTACACAGGAACAAAGGAAGTGCATAAGCACAAAAATATTCTGTAATGCGGCGCAACTTTTGCGGGCTTCACTTAACACCCATATGTACCTATAAATAGTCAAAGAAACGCCCCGTATTAATATTCATTTAAACTGACTGCATGAAGAAGATCGCAGGAAATGACGACAGAACAGCTAAAAAGGACATTTCACACCGTGTCAGAAGTGTTGGTTCTTTTGGAGAGGTGGAGACAAATCATATTGTTTGGTGGATGCAGTTTGAACCAGAGTAGCAGCATGAAGGTCGGATCGTCACCAAAATAAATAAACAAGTGGTCCGAAAAAGTACACATAACCTTCCTCAGGCAGTGTGTCAGTGTGTTTATACCCGGGACAGGAGACCCCCCCTCATGGGCGCGGGAAGGGGGGTACTGAGGGCGCTGTAGCACCCCCTAGCGGCAGGCAGGCGGTGCAGAGCGCCCCTTTCTGAATTATTATTTGACGGTTATTGCTTCTCCCGCTGTGCATAATCTGTGTAATATGTAGCCAACAAATTCCACATTGTCGGTAAAATAATATTTTGGCCTGCCCCGAATATTTTTTCTGTAGCCCCGGACAATTCTACCTCAATAATATACGTAATACATTAACCGTGCTTTACGTGAACCCCATCATGACACTAGAGAGGACGGCAGGACTGTAATTTCCCGTGTTCAGTGAATGCAACAGAGGCAAGACACCAGACCAATCAGAGAGGTGCATGGAAATAAAAGTGTGCTTGTGTCATTCAAGCTCGGCTCTGTGTATGTGGAAATAGCACATTTAGTGTGTGTGTGAGAGAGAGAGAGAGAGAGAGAGAGAGAGAGAGAGAGAGAGAGAGAGAGAGAGAGAGAGAGAGAGGAAGAGAGAGAGAGAGAGAGGGGGAGAGAGAGACCGGTGCCAGCAGGGGCCGTGTTGTTAGCATCTGGTTAGCTAGCTGCACTAACGGACATAAGGAGCTGTTTGTTCCACAACAATCTGGAGGAGAGTCCTCTCAGACTGAGA